>NW_006408724.1:5712576-5718959 GCF_000296735.1 Chrysochloris asiatica
ATCCAGAGGGCCTGGAGGAAGGTAGAATCTCCAATGAGTAGTATCCAATCTGTCTGGGCAGGGCTGATGAAAGGAGATGGGGATAACACTCTTGTGGTACAATAGTGAATAATTGTTATCAGGACTGACTGTGAGGGTTGGAAATGTAAAGGTAGACATTTTGTAGCAAAAGGAAGGGAGTGGTTGACTATGTAGTCCAGGAGAGGAGGTCCCTGGGACCATCGAGGGAGAAGAGCAGAGTGTGGGACCCTACCTAGAGAAACAGTGACGCCAGAGATGGAGGCAGAGACGATAACATGGAGAGATGGAGCGGTTGGGGACTCTAGACTCAAAGAGGCAGAGGCGCTGTGTGCATGGAGGGAACTGTAACCATGGCACTGAAACAATATACAATAAGATGAATGTAAAGCTAATGTTCTCCCATGTAAACTATTACATAATTCACAATAAAACATTAAAAAAAAAAAAAAAAAGGAAACAACCTACACTAAAAAAATTTTTTTAAAATCTTGCCTTCCTGGCTTCTAAGAAACATTCTGGCTGTACTTTTTCCAAGATAGATTTCTTTTGTTCTCCCATGGTACTTTTCATATTCTTCTCCAACACCATAACTCAAATGCACCAATTCTTCTTCTACAGTCTTCCTTACTTATTGTCAAAGTTGCACATGAGGCTACTGACAATACCATGTCTTGGGTCAAGTGCACCTAAGTCTTCAAACTGACATCTTTGCTCTTCAATATTTTAAAGAGATCTTGTGCACCAGATTTGCCTAATGCAATATGTATTTGATTTCTTGACTGCTATTTCCATGAATGTTGAGGGTGGAGCCAATCAAAACGAAGTCTTTGACAACATCAATCTTTTCTCCATTTATTATGATGTTATTTATTGGGCTAGCAGTGAGGATTTTTGTTTTCTTTACATCAAGGTGCAACCCATACTGAAGGCTGTGGTCTTTGATCTTCATCAATAAATATTTTTAGTCCTCTTCACTTAAGCAAGGTTGTTCCATCTGCATATCACAGGTTGTTAATGAGGCTTTCTCAAATGTGTATTGCATGCTCTTCTTCATATAACCCAGCTTCTCAGATTATTTGCTCATCATACAGATGGACTAAATATGATAAAAGAATGCAAATGTGGTGCACAGCCTTCCAGATTTTAAGTCATTCAGAGTCCCCTTGTTCTGTTCAAATGACTGCCTATGTACAAGCTCTATGTACAAGTTCCTCATGAGCACAATGAAATGTTCTGTAATACCAATTTGTCACAATATTATCTATAGCTTGTCATGATCTACACATAGAAGTCTTTGCATAGTGAATACAGCACAGGTAAATATCTTTCTGGTATTTTCTGCTTTTGGTCAAGAGTCACCTAATGTCAGCAGTGATTTCCCTCATTTCACATTTTCATCTAAATCAGGCAGTTCCTGCCAATGTTCTATTGCAGACATTAAAAAATTATCCTTAGGAAAACTTCACTTGCATGTGATATTAATGATATTGATGGATGATTTTCACCTTCCATTGGGTCACCTGTCTTTGGAGTGGGCACAAGTATGGATCTCTTCCAATCAGTTAGCCAGGATTCTGTTTTCCAAATTTCTTGTCATAAATGAGTGAATGTCTCCAGCACTGCATCAGTTTGTTGAACTATTTCATTTTGTATTCCATAAATTCTTAGAACTTTGATCTTTGCCAAGGCTTTCAGTACAGCTTCGACTTGTTCCTTCAGTACTATTGGCTATTGATCATACACTATCATTTCATTTTGTACAATGAATTGGTATAGCCCTCCCATCTTCTTTTGATACTTTATCATTCAATATTTGGCCCATAGAATCCTTTAATATAGCAAGTCGACACTTGAATTTTTTCTTCAGTTCTTTCAGCTTGAGAAATGCTGAGTGTGTTCTAACTTTTAATTTCTAACCCAAGCCTCTGTATATTTTGTTATTATACTTGACTCGGTCTTTTCGTGCTGCCCTTTAAAACTTTTTTTCTGTTCAGCTTTTACCTCCTCATTTCTTCCTTTTGCTTTAGCATCTCTACACTGAAAAGCAAGTCTCTTCTGAAATCCATCTTGTTCTTTTCCTTCATTCTTGTCTTCTTAACAATTTGCTTTCTTCTTGTATGATGTTCTTAAGGTCATACCACAACTCTTCTGGTCTTTGGTCATTAGTGTGTAAAGCATCAAAGCTATTCTTGAGATGGTCGCTAAAGTCAGGAGGGACATGTTGAAGGTACAACACTTGTCAGTCAGTTTGTCATACTGAGATGTTTTGTGTGCTGCTGTGATGATGAAAGCAATAACACCGATATTTTAAATACCAACAGGGTCACCCATGGTAGAGAGGTTGGCCTTCCAGACTAAAACACACTTGGAAGAAGGACAGGCCGACTACTTCTGATTGTTTAGCCACTGAAAACCTTATGAATAGCAGTGGAACACTGTCAGCACCATAACATTAAGTACTGAAAAACTATAAATAGCACCAGAATATTGTCAGATGTATTTCCAGATGAGTCCATCAAGTTAGAAGACACTCAATGTGACTAGGGAAGAGCTGCCTCTACAAAGTAGCCCTGACTGCAATGACTTGAATTGAGTAAATTTGAATTGACCTTCATTTGCTGATGAGACACAACTCAAAATGAGGAGAAACAGCTGTAAAAATCCATTAACAATTGGAACATGAAATGTACAAATATGAATCCAGTAAAATTGGAAGTTGTCAAAACATTAAATGGAATGCATAAAGATTGATATCCTATTTATTAATGATCTAAAATTGACCAGTATTGGACATTGTGAAACTGACAGTTTACTATGGTTTACTATGTAGAGAATGAGAAATTGAAGAACGGTGTTGCACTACCCTAGGGGCTCTGTATACTGTGCATACAGACAAAAATCAGGCTCATTTCAACAATTTTGAGAAACTTATATATTTGCTCCATAATTACAGTTTAAAAATACCTTGAGGCTTGAGATTGAACACTCTTTTATAACTGCTAAGTCTATAGCTAAAGTTTTGCATAGTCATATTTCAGTTTCATTTCCAGGAAAGTATTAGGTTCAATAACTATGAACCTCCTGTGCAGGGTTTTATGTAGCTTTCTTTAAAAGATGAAACTAAAAAACTAATAATGAACAATGTTTAATAGGGTTGTGCAATCGATTTCTGGTCTTCAGAGCAAGAAAAAATGAAGCCAGTAAAAACTGGTGCCAAGGCTAGGTGCCAATATGGAGAAGCTGTTTAATCAACGTGGCAGCCCAAAGGAAATTGTAGAGTACAAAAACCACAACACTACAAAAACTAGTCACTGAATGCATCTGAGCAGTGAACAAAATCCTAATTTGCTAACTTGACTTTCGACATATAAATGTTTGTCTAGCTTACTCAAGGTTGTTTGGGGCTTACTTCTAGAGTTCAGGTTAGGGGCATCAAAATGAAGATCAGCAAAGCAAATCTTTCAGAAATCATGACCACACAGTTGGGGGCACCTTAAATCTGAAATAAAATGGCAAAAGGATTATGTCATAATTAAATATAAATAGCAGTTAAAATGTCTCATCTTACTGTGGCAATTTTATAAGTGTAGAGTGAGGCAAGAAGTCCTATCATAGAATAATAACAACTTTCAAAATTCGGAAGTACACAGAAGGGAACCACTTCATTCAGTTAATAAGAAGTACACCAGAAACTCACTATCCATCAAGAGTTCATTTTTCTATGATCCATGGATAAAGATGTAAAAATAATAATTTGCTCAAAAAATAATGGCCAGAGTTTGTTCTTGGTTTGCTCTTAGACTGTTTGTACGAATGTGGCTTCTGCATTTTACCAGTTACTGTGGAGTCAGAATAGGGGTTTCAGTGGCAGATTTTATAGAAGCAGATCATCAGGCCTTTCTTTTGAGACCCCTTCTGGGCAGACTTGAACCTCCTAACTCTGAGTTAGCAGTCAAGTATAGTATCCATTTCACCATCCAATTGGTGTTCCTAGTAGCAGACCCTGAATAAATTTGAATAAATGAATGAATAAAAGATAGTTGAACCTGAAGTACTTCAAGATTATTATTCCATCATTATGAAGACTAATAGACAGGAAAATAAAATAAAATGTTCTAGAAAAAAAAAAAATCAATGGAACGAATTAAAACCAAAGGCATTTTCTGATTAACCCCCACCTAATTATAAGATTTAATTAACCTGAAGAACTCAATCTCTGTTCATTCTACTTGAGATTTTACTATATTTAAAATTATGTTGTTCAAATGTTCTCATTAATATTTAATGAAAATGTAAGAGAACTGGCTAACCAAATTTACTGTGCTTAGGTAAACTGTAATTAGGAAGGGTTATGATAATGTCCCAAGAGACTTATCAGTCACAAAATGGAGCAATATAATTAGAGGTTAAATTCAACAAGGAAACAGCACAAAGTAATAATCCTTGAAAAGATCAAATAAAATTACTCAAATGTGGTGTTAGGTTCTGAGAAATGCAGTCAATCAAATCTCATTTCAGGCAACTGAGGAGCAATAAACCCACTCAACAAAACTGAACTCTTGATTACATTAAAGTTTATTAATCTCATATCTACTTATTTACCATTTCCCAGCTGGTAAAATGTCCTACTGTTATTTAAGATCTTGAATGATCCGAATCTAGTTAATCAGAGTCCCTTTGTCTTGTGATGGAGTTTTGTGTTAGAATTTTTAGGTTTTGCTTTGCTGCCTTCCATTTTAATTTAATTTGAGAGACAAACATCAGGCTCATTTTAGAGGCAGGACTTCTTTTTACCCTATTTTTCCCCTTTCATGGTCTTCCCTAAAGGACCTTCCACCAAACCAATGTCCTTTCTTGCTCTTTAACTAGTCCCTAGTATATTTCCAAGTCTTGTGTGGTGCTGTAGGCTAAAGTAATCCATGTGAGTATGATCATGCATGGTAATGAGTTTTTAAAATTTGATTTTATTTTGTTGTTGTTGTTGAGAATACATACAGCACAATATATACCAATTCAACAATTTCTTCAAGTACTATTAAGTGACATTGATTCTTCATGCTGTGCAACCATTCTTGCCCTCCTTTGCTGAAGTGTTCCTCCTCCATTAATGTAAACTCACTTATCCCCAAGCTTCCTATCTCATCTTTCCAGTTTTTATTGTCAATGTTAACCCCTATACACCAAACCCACTGCCATCAAGTCGATTACAACTCACAGAAACCCTATAAGACAGAGTACAACAGCTTCTTAGGGTTTCTGAGGCTCTAAATCTTTACAGAAGCAGACAGCTTCACCTTTATCCCAAGGAACATCTGGTGGGTTCAAACTACTGACCTTGCAGTTGTCTGCCCTCCTAGTAACCCACTATGCTACCATGACTCCTTATACGTAGTTCTTAAGAGAGCTCAAAGCTCAAGAAAACATTCTTTACTAGATAAGCTAAACTATTATTTGGTCTTAAGATGACTTTTATTGTTTTGCTGTTGTTTGGTGCCATCAAGTTGGTAATGACTCAAAGTGACCCTCTGTACAACAGTACGCAGTGCTGCTCCAACCTCACAATCATCGCTACACCTGAGCCCATAGCTGCTGCCACTGTGCCAATACATTTTGAAGGGAGCCTTCTTTTTTTTCTCTGTTCTTACACCTTGCCAAGCATGATGTCCTTCTCCAGGACTGGTCTCTCCTGATAATATGTCTGGAGTAAGATGACTTTAAAGGATATTTTTGGTATAAGGTATAAAGATTATCTCAGGGGGATCACACACCCTCAGTGGATTCTGGACTCCATGAGGATCTAGAATTCTATCCTGCATTTCCCTGTTTGGGGTCAGACTCTTCTATAGAAAATTTTATCAAAGCATTCAGCATTATAGCACAGTTATAATGAGAGCTGTGCACCCTGCAGTTCTGGTCTCATGGCACAGGAGGCAGTCCTTCATGGAACCAATAAATCACACATTTCATGAGTTTTTAATGCATCATAACTCACAATGAGCATATTTGCATTTTGGAAATCTTATTAAGGAAAGCTTATCTGCCTCTACCCCAAACTCTATCATCTCTGAAGCAGAACACAAGAAAGTTTAGTTGTCTTGTTTGGTCAGCATACAGTAATCACTCTGAGTCACATGCTGTGCTAAGGTCCCTGTTCTTTTGGCTTCCTTTGTGTCCACATTATCCATGTCTACACTTTCATCCTTTCCAGAGACTAGCTCCTTCCTGGTTTTCATTTTATCAATCTCTCTTGGCTGTGATTAATAATCATTCCTACCACCTGAATTTAGAGATCATCTGAAGAACAGATTTGGTGAATTAAACACTAAAGACTGAAGACCAGAAGAGTTGTGGGATGACATCAA
>NW_006408724.1:5719059-5727500 GCF_000296735.1 Chrysochloris asiatica
TCTCTTATGCTGTCTAAAGAAGGTATATGAAATGAACAAATCACTGGTTTTGCAGAATTCTATCATGCGTTCTCCAGTATCATTTATATCACCAAGGCCATATTTTCCAACTACTGATCCTTCCTCTTTGCTCCCAAGATTTATATTCCAATCACCAGTTATGATCAATACATCTTGATTGCATGTTTGATCAATTTCAGATTGAAGACATTGGCAGAATTGTTCTATTCTCACTGGCTTTAGTGGTTGGTGCATAAATTTGAATAATATTGGTATTAACTAGGCTTCCCTGTAGGCGCATGGTTATTATCCTATCACTTACAGCATTATACCTCATGACTGATCTGGATATGTTCTTTTTGACGATGAATGCAACACCATTCCTCTTCAATTTGTCATTCCCAGCATAATAAACCATGTGGTTGTCTGATTCAAAGTGGCCAGTACCAGTCCATTTCAGCTCACCAATGCCTAAAATATCAATGTTTATCCATTCCATTTCATTTTTTACAATTTCCAATTTTCCCAGATTCATACTTGGTACATTCCATGTTCCGATTTTCAATAGATGTTTACAGCTGTTTCTCTTCATTTTGAGTTGTAGCCCATCAGTAAATGAAGCTTCTGCAGGCTTTTCTCCCACGAGCTGTACTCCATTCATGTTATCACTGTCAACTCTACTTTAAGGAAGCAGCTGTTTCCCAGTTGCATTTTGAGTGCCTTCCAACTGCAGAGCTCATTTTCCAGCACTATATCTGACAGTGTTACTCTGCTATTCATAAGGTTTTCAGTGACTGAAGATTTGGAAGTTGTTCGCCACTCTTTCTTCCTAGTCTGTCTTTGTCTGGAGGCCCATCTGAAACCTGTCCACCATGGGTGACCCTGCTGGTTATTTAAAATACCGATGGCATAGCTTTCAGAATCATAGCAACTCACAAGCCACCACAGTATGACAAACTGACAGATGAGTGGTGGTTCCAACCCATAGTGACCCTGTATAGGGTTTCCAAGGAGCAAGTGGTGAGCTTGAACCACCAACCTTGTAGTTCAAATGGCTTTGTAATCTGGCACATTAACTCACAGCGCCACACCAGGATGGGCAAATAGACATTGGCTACCTAAAATGGGGGAGCATGAAGTGGCTGGCTTACAAGTTTTCAAGAGGGTGTTTAGTTTCAGAGTGTGTGGGGAAAGGTAGAATCCCCACTGAATAGTTTTCATCTAGTCTAGATGGGTCTAGTGAAAGGAGATGGGAATAAACTCTTTTGATTCATAGTAAGTAACTGTTATCATGACTAATTACAACTGTCACAACTGTAAAGGTAGAAATTTTGTAACATTAATGGGGGAGTAGTTAATCTTACATTTGAGGAACAGAGGACCCTAGGACCATCAAGCAAGAAGAGCATTAGTGGAACATGGGAGCCTAACCAGAGAACCAGTGTCACCAGAGATGGAGGCAGAGATGAGGACATGGAGAGAGAGAACAGCTGAGTACTGCAGACTCATGGAAAGAGAAAGGCTGTGTGCTGGTGGCCAGGAGGCTGGCTTCCAGAATGGGACCTTTGGTTGTTTAAATGATTATATATTCCTGAGTGTTTTTGCGTACAACAAAACAACAACAACAACAAAAACAGAGGGGATAGATTCAGATACTGTTAGATGATGATGCATAGAGGAGGTGACTGTACTCAATGCAATGAAACAAAATCAGATAGGATGAATGCAAAATTGATGCTCTCTCATGTAAAATATCACTAAATTTACAATAAAAGCTTTTAAAAAAGAAAAAAGTATCAATTTAGATGTACTCTCTCTGAAGAATGTTTCAGCATATGGAGAACAGAACTTAAAAATGGGAGGTCCAATGTATAAGAATTTTTCCAGATACTTCCCTTGTTCATTCACCATTCAAGGAAGAAGATACTGTCAAGCCATGAGGACTTGCAGAAAAACTCAGGTATGGAGGTGCAATTGCTTCTAGTGCAGATGGTATTGTGATTATCTGTGCTCTGACTTCAAGTTCATCAAGCAAACTTCTAATATATGTGGCATCTCATGTAGTTTCCCTCAGTCCACAGATTATTTTGATCTCTCTCATCAATAAGCAAATATTCTAGATTATAACTCATCCTCTTATGAGTACGATTAACAACTGTCTACCTTTGAAGTACAAATCATATCTAGGAAATGACAAAATCAAGTCTTGGTGCCTAGACCAAGATGAAGGACAAGATCTGGCCTACCTTTTTGTTCAGTTATTTTTTCACCAGATGCTCCTCAGAAAGCCTGTTACAGGGTTGCTATGAGTCGGCACCGACTCGATGGCACTTCACAACAACAAATGGAGTTCTGGGAGGCACAAATGGCTAAGTGCTCAGTTACTAACTGAAAGGTGGGTAGTTAGAGTCCACATAGAAGTGCCTCAGAAGGACTGGCTATCTACCAGTGAAATATCAGCATATGAAAATTCTGTGGAGCACAGTTCTACTCTAACACACATGGAGTTGGTCATGAATCTGATCTACTGCACAGACTGATTTATTTTTTGTTTTGTGTTGTTTTGAGATAGAGCAGTGAACAAGACAGTGCCCCTAATGCCTGGAAACAAACAATCTGATGGGAAGGCCACACAAGTAAGTAAATGCATCATCAACATGCAAAGTTTGCACAATGAAAGCTGGATATTTTCTGTAATAACATCAATTTCAGTACACCAAGAATCTGTGTATTGGCAGAAGCCATTTAATTCAAAATACAGTAACAGCTTTTCAGATGATTACATAAAACTTAACTCTTACACATGAATACTGCAGGAAGCCTAAATTGCAAGAATTTCTGAAAATAATCTCTGCTTACTTGGTTTTTATCTGCTTTTGGCTACCCTTGATAAAGATTCATTACCTAAGCCTATATGATTAAATCAGTTACCATAATGCATTCCTGTTCCCCAATCATTGTTGAAAGATGATTTTCAAAAATGTAAAGTCATGACTCTCATACAGATGCAAAATGAATACATGTTAAAGATTGTAATGTTCTCATAGGCCGAACCAGACTTATGTTATAACTAGTGCAAAAGAGAATAGGAAGTATAGGCGCACTTTATAGAACAGGAATATTGAGATGAATGTGCAGATGGAGGCAACAATTACTGGGAGGTAAGAAACTGAGAAGTCCAGTGCACATGTATCATATCAGGAGAATTTGCATATTTATAGACAATAGTATTATTATGCATGGCTATTAGTTATATATAACTTACTCAAAAGTTACCAAACCATTGCTATCCAGCTGAGTTCAATTCATGACAGCATCAAGTGGTACAGAGTAGAAATACTCCATCAGGTTTTCTTGGCTGTAATCTTTACAGAAACAAATCACCACACCTTTGCTTCCATACCACCATTTGGTGTGTTCAAACTTCCAACCTTTTGATTCATTGTTGTTGCTTTTGTTAGGTGCCATCAAGTTGGTTAGTAGTCAAGCTCAAACCTTCTGTACTATCCTGGAAACTTACAGAGCTTAAAACAGTCCCCATAGGTTCAGAAATGGATAAATCAGAGGTATATGATCTAAACAACACAAACTTATCCATTGATTTTAGAACCATTTTCCCTACACCCTTAAGAGTATCATTGCCCATCAATAATCATTAAAGGGAGAATTCATAGGAATGTGGACATAACAGACTCTTACCCTTCTGCATTTCTGTCCCCTCCACTCTATAACTTGGTCCAAGGGCAACAGGTGGGCCTGCCATAAGTGTGAGCTCTTCAGGGCAGACAGGAAGCATTGATATCTGGATAGGCTGAAGTCAGGGTTACCAAAAGGACAAATCTGACATGGATATTTATTAATCCTTCAATACAGGTGGGCAAAAGTAGGGCCCTAAATATGAAATGGAATCTTTACCAAAGTAGAGATAAACTCAAACAGGAGCAGATTGGGAATAAGCAAAGGAACACAGTGACAAGCATTGGAGCATCCATAACTCATTTCACTGCTCCCTAAAGGTGAGAGCATTGGATGATGAATGCAAGCTCAGAAGTGTTGACTAAGGGTGGAATTCATCAACATTGCAGCGTTTCTAAGTCTTTGTAACCCATCTCCAGCAAGATGTTCTTATTCTGTTCAACCAAGACTATTTTGATGTTTGGTCTTTAGGCTTTGACTGTGAAAACTTTGTATATAATGAATATATTTTTAGTATCAATATCACATCCCTTGATGTTAAAATTCTAATATAACTTCCTGGGTAAGAATGAAGAACATTATCGTGCACAGAAAGCATATAAAGATAGGATGACGTGATAATCTTAAGGTCCCTACAGAAATAACTTTTTAGGTGGATAAGTAAAATGCTTTCAAGGTGACACAAAATCAAGGTTATAATGGTAACATATATTGAATATTACTAGGTTTCAGTACAGTTTTAAACCCTTTACCTGCGTCATATTAGTTACTCCTGCCAATGAATTCACAAGATAAGCATTGTGTCTATTTTATAGATGATGAAAAGATCAAGTCACATACCCAAATACAGACACTAATAGAAGAGGGCTTCAGAAAGTTTGTAGGAAAATGTAACTAAAAGATAATGTCATTTTCCATTGACTTTTTTTTTTTTTAATGTTTTATTGCAAATTATATGATAGTTTACATGGGGGAACTTTAGTTTTACATTCATTCCATTGTATATCATCTCATTGCCATGGTTCCAATCCCCTCCATGCATCATCAACCTGGATCCATTTACTTTTGAAGCTCCCTAGTACATCTGTATTCTTAAGCGCCTTCTATTCTACTTCACTCAACTGATTTTCAATGGAGGATGATTCATTCTTGTTCTCCTTTCCCCAGGTTGTGGGGTACTGGTGGCACAATGGTTTAAGCATTGGGCTGCTAACCTCAAAGTTGGTGGGTTCAAACCTACCAGTTACTCCTCAGGAGAAATACAAGGCTATCTGCTCTGTCCTATTGAGGCCCTATGAGTCAGAATCACTCAATGGCAGTGGCATTCCCGGGTGCCTCCAGGTTATTTGAATCTGATTCTATGGAAGTTATTTTACAGTTCTGTAAATTGCAGGCAACTGATAGCACTGTTAAGTAATTCTTGTTTCTAGATATGCAAATGGTATGACCACTGGAGAGACAACTCTTCCCCCTCCCTACATCCCTGCAGAAAATGAATTTTGCCTCCAGTCACACGTTCATCTTAATATTTCTGATCTGTAAATGTGTCTGTGCTTTCGGATTCTCATCAGCACTAATGTTAATGCCATGTTTTCTCACTAATTAGTTAAATAAAATCTTCAAGAATGTTCACTTTACCTTTTTATTAAAATTACCATTTAACACCCTGAATGAGAGCATCTAAGACATTCCTGAATTGAAAAAAGAATATGGTGACTTTATAGCACTTGGCTGTTGTTAGCTGCCATGGAGTCAGCTGCCCCCTCCCAGAATGCTGACCCATGAACAGAACAAAATGCTGGCAGGCCCTGCATCATTCCCATGACAGTTGCAGATAAGACCTTTGTGACCTGTGAAGCGTCCATTGTTGCTCGCCAGACCTTTTTTCCTAGTCTGCTGAAGCCTGTTCAGCATGATAGCAGCATGCAAGCCTCCACTGACAGACAGGTGGCTGCAGTGATATGCATATGGATATACAAGTTTAGAGGGCTAAACTATGGTGGCAAACTGACAGTCATTCAAATCCCTACTCTGTTATTCACTAGACGTTTAATCGTAAACAAGTTATTTAACTCTTTTAGACTTCCGGTTTCCTCATGTATAAAATGGAGATCATACTGTACCACTGCTTCGGATTTGATACAAGGTTTGTAGGAAATACTGCATGAAAATGATTGGAATAGACTGCTTGCTTAAAGAACAGTATTTAGCAGTGGTAGTTCTTACAGTGGAAGAGAAAGATACGGCAGTCTGCTTCTGTAAAGATTTGATGTTATTGTTGTCATTAAGTGCTGTTGAGTCAGTTCTAACTCATAGTGACCCTGTATAGAGTTTCTGAGGAGTAGCTGGTGGGTTTGAACTGCCGACCTTGTGGTTCAAACCAACTTTGTGGCCCAGTGCTTATCCTACAGAACCACACCAGGACTCCCTAGGAAAATTACAGTCTTGGAAACCTTATGAGCCAGTTTTACTCTGTTCTATGGTATAGAACTGAGCCCGGGTGTGGCACTAACACACTGGATTGCAAAGTCGGTCTGAACTACCAGGTCGCCAGTTCAAGCTCACCAGTTGCTTCTTGGGAATCCTATACAGGGTCGCTAGGGGTCAGAGCCAACTTGATGGCACTTAACAATAACAACAATGGTGCAGCACTGTAGTAGCATCAGAACTGGAGTTCGAATCACAGGGAGGCAGTTCAATTCCCCTAGCTTTTCCTCGGGAACACTATACAAGGTCGTTATGAGCAAAACCAACTTTACAGCACTTAACAACTATAACATAGGGTTGCTAGGAATGGGAATCAGCCCAAAGATACATGCTACAACAATGGCAGTTGTTATTGTCTTGCCATGCTGCTTGAAATAGCCATTCTCAAACTGCAAAGTAGCCGGTAATCACCTAAGAAGCTTATTAAAATGCAGATTCTGACTCAGTAGAACTGGAATTGAGTCTAAGATGCTGAATTACTAACAAGTTCCCAGATGATGCCAACTGATCATATCTTGAAAAATGGATCTTGGATCAAGTTCTTCTAGCCTGGTAGTGTTTTCTCAAAACGACTTAGAGTTAAAATTCACAAACAAGAAAGGTGAGGCTGTCTTATAGCCAGAGGGAAAAGCAATGAAACAATCTAGAAATTACTAACTAAAATGAGTTAAGTCACCATGTCACTGAAAATGGAGTCTTTTTTTTTCTTTCCAAGCAGGAACTAATAACAAGAGGAGGCTGATGTTATTGGAAACACTGGGCATAATTGCTTTCCTGTGTCGAATGCATAGCTTGTCCTCCCTGGAACTCTGCTTCAGAGGACACACAGGGGCCTCCAATCCATGGCTGAAGCCTCCACTCAGGCTCAGCACCAAGCTCAGCCCCACAAATGCAGTCCTCGGATGAGCGTCATACCAACTAGCTGTATAATGAGACTCAAGGATGCCAGTCTCTTCTGAGGAAATGCTAAGGAGCAGGAGTTCTGGAAATGTCTTTAAATGTTAATCATATCCATGATTAAGTGTCCAGATTAGCTATGTAAGCACATCATTGGTTCCTCTTCTAAACCAAAATAAATAAATCTCTCTGCCAATCAAATATTTAATCAATTAAATTTGGATAAGTGAATTGTGATAAGAAAATTTTAACTGCAAAGTAAATTTATATGTATTCAATGTTGACAGTGAGATCACCATCAGTCAGGATCAACAACAGTTCAATGACAACAACATGTTTGGGATTTTGGGGATACATGTCCAGTATCTAATGGTGTTTGAAATAGCCATAAGCTCTCTGTCACTGTCTCTCTCTTTCTCTCTCCATAGCGAACATAGGGTTTCAAAGGAGCAGCTGGTGAGCTTGAACCACCAACCTTGCAGTTCAAATGACTTTGCAGTCTGACTCATTAGCCCACAGTGCCACAACAGGACTCCATAGATAGAGATAGAGGTAGAGATAGACATAGAGATAGAGATAGAGATAGAGATAGAGATAGAGATATATAGAGATAAATATAGAGATTATCGATATATATAGATATATATATAGAGAGCTAGGTAGATATATATAGAGAGAGATAGGTAGATAGATAGACATAAATAAAGCTATATATACACACACCACATTGTTGTTGTTGTTGCTGTTGTTAAGTGCCGTCAAATTGATGCCGACTCATAGTGACCCAGTACAGGGTTTCCAAGGAGTGACTGGTGACTTTGAACCACCAACCTTACAGTTTTCAAACTGACCTTGCAGTCTTTCAGTACCACTTCTCTCTATATATACATATACAGAGAGAGAGAGTTTTTCATACTACGGTGGCTTGCAGATTATTCTAATGCTGTACGTTATGTCGCTGGCATTTTAAATACCAGCAAAGTCAACCACAGTGGACTGATTTCATCTGAGCCTTCAGAGTAAGACAGACTAGGAAGAATGTTTAGATACTTAAAACCTTATAAATAGCAGCAGAACATTATTAGATATAGTGTCAGAAGATGAAAAATATTGTAAGTAGCATCAAAATATTGCCAGATACAGTGCAGGAACATGAGCCTCTCAGGTGGAAAGGCGGACAAAAATCAACGGGGCAAGAGTCGCCTCCTCAAGGTACAGCTGACCATGATGACATAGGTACAGTAAAACTTTCGGGAACTTCATTTGCTGATAGGGATGAACTCAAAATGAGCCAAAACAGTTGCAAACATCCATTAATAACCAGAACATAGAATGTATGCAATACAAAACTAGGAAAATTG
>NW_006408724.1:5758485-5765191 GCF_000296735.1 Chrysochloris asiatica
TGGATAAACAAACTTTGGTACATACACACAATGGAATATTATGCTATCCTGAAGAATAACAAGGAAGCAACAAGTCACCACATAACATGGATGAACCTTGAGGACATTGTGCTGAATGAAATCAGTCAGTCACAAAAGGAGAAATATGGCATAGGACCATTAATGTAAAAGATTAAGAAAAAGCACCCACACTAAAAGGGGGAACAAATTTTATTTATTTTCGTTGTTGTTGTTGTTGGTTACTGGGTGTATAAGGTGGGGTGAGGGGAGGGATGGGAAGGTGGAGCACAGAGTAGGGAATAGGCACAGGATAGTGGAGCACAGGGTAGGGAATAGACACAGGATAGTTTGGTGCTGGGGTGTGGGGCATATACACTAGAAGGGAAAGGGGAAAGGAAAAACAAGGCAAAAGGGAGAATAGCTAGGCAGGTTTACATGGGCTAAATAGCACAGAGGTAAATAACGATGTAAGCACAACTGTGGAGCAACAGGGCTGGGGACACAAAGATTGAGGCATGGCTTGAATGGGTAAAAGTGGGGAAATGATGTTAAAATGCTTGGCTTTCTTTTGAATCATGGTTTCCCTTGCCTACTATTGTAAAATAGACACTTGAAGGGGAGAGAGTGGAACAGCCAGAAACATCACCAGAGAAAGCTTGTAAGTCTGTCTTCAGCCTATAACTGATTGGAATACCTAAAATGGGGCTAGAAGTTGCCCACTGAAGGAGACACATGGGGTGAGACCAGGCAGGGTTTCCATGTTGCAAAAAGAGGAATGCATCAGGAACCCCATGATGCTTCCGTATCTACATCCCTTACTGGGGCTTCAATATGTAATTGATCAAATCAGCCCATAAGGTGAGTATTTTGGTCTGATCAGCCCCCACCTAGGTTACCTCATTAGTATAAATTCTCACATAAGGTCTAGAGGTCTACAAGTACCAAAAGTACCTCAGTTAACCTAGGAATTCCCAGGGTTTTGAGCTCTCTTGCAGGAACCAAGGACAAAAACCAAATTAGTTTAGGTACAGTTTTTGAAAAGTCCAGAGGCCCCTAATTAATGCAAACACAAATTAATATAACAGAGTATGGAGAATTTGAGGTAAACGTATAAACATGTATCTACCATTTTGTTATCTGAGACATTTTTTTTTATATCAATTCTATAAAAATATTAGTGTGTTTCTAAATTCAAGGTATATACTATACAGAATGATTATTTTTGCTACAGTTTTGCTTTTCCTTCGATAATGCTTCTATCTAAACTACTGATTATTGTTTTCTTTTTTGCATAGTGCTTTAGTCCTTTTTCAATGGTAATGTATTTTCTCAGATTCTTAAATCTCTTTATTAGATAAACTGAATATAATTTAGAATTTACAAATCTTATCACACTCTCATTCTGCCTGAGCAATTCTGGACATGCAGTGAACAGACTGTACATATTTCTTCAGAGTATTTGTAACTTATTGTTTAAAACTCCTGAATTCAAAAATTATGACTCTTTGACATCTTTTCCTTCAAATCACTGCTGTCATCTGGAAAACACCAAATGTCTCACTTATACAACGTTGCTATCTGCAACTTCTTCTTAAGGGTTGTCTGACATGTAATTGTTCATAGAGTTGGTATAGAGCTAAAATAAGCATAATCAATACTTTGGGTGCAATTATTCAATCAGCCATAAATCTAGTTAATATCATTTACATGCTTTTATCTGTTCATGAGTAAAATAGCAAGAGTGAAATGCCTTAAGGAAATCAAGATGTATCTTCTACCCACCAGTGGCTTCAAGTGAAAAAGATGTGGCAATCTGCTTCTATAAAGATTACAACCTTGGAAGCCCTGGGAGACAGTTCTACTCTGTCCTATGGTGTTGTTAAGTGCCATTGAGTAAGTTCCAACCCATAACGACCCTGTATAGGGTTTCCAAAGAGCAGCTGGTGAGCTTGAACTGCTGACCTTGCAGTCCAGTGCATTAACCTACAGCACCACACCAGGACTCCCTATAGGATCACTGTAAATTGGAATTGCCTCAGTGGCACAAAACAATGACATTACTTTCATTTACCAGGCTGATCTTATAATTTACCAAGTAACCATATAGTTGGCCCTTTAACAACTTGGGAACTAGGTGCTCAGACCTCCCATGCAGTAAAAAATCCACAAACAATATACAATTGACTCTTGGATGACAAGGATCTGAAATGTGAGGGCCCACTTACAAGTGGACTTCTTTTCCCTCTTGCTATTATGGTGAGCTTAAATGTTGGGAATGTTCACTTAAAATGTCTTGTGATGTGACTCATCCCCATCCATTTGAGGGATGAGCGTCTGTAGATAACTAGTATCACATGGTGTTTTAAGAGAATACTCCCAACACATGAACTCACTGCAGTAGCAACAGAGAAAAAAAATCTGCATGTAAGTGGATCTGTGAAGTTCAAATGTGTGTTGTTTTGTGATCAACTATATTGTCTTTTAATTCTGATAACCCTGTGAAGTGAATATTTCTATTATCAGTGTCATCTTACGGAATATAATTTATTGCTGTCATTGTTAACACGTTTTATTTGGCCAGATAACTTATTCTAGTACAGTCTAGTAATATAATTTAGTCTCATCACGGCCACCAGTCCAAAACACACCTCCTCGCATCATTTTCCTTCTTCCCCAACTCACACCCTGAAAAACATCCTTAATTCCCTAACTTCTCTCTCTGTTACCCTTGCCTGGCAAATTACAAACTTGACATGAACACTACTATTGTTGGTTGTCAGTGAGTGAGCCCTCAATTCATAGCAACTCCATGCAAAATGGAACAAAATGCAGCCCAGTGCTGCTCCATCCCTGTGATCTGTTCTGAATTGATCTGGGGTGATCCAAGCTGATTTTCAGAAGCCTCTAAGAGGAGACCTTGGTCTAACTCTTATCTAAAACTCCCATGCAAATACCAGGAGAAATTCTGTTTGAGCAGGCTGTTTCTAAGGAAGGAATGTTTGGTAATTGTGATTTAACTACCCAGAGACTTTCTCTTGCCATGTACCCTTTAATTACTAAGCAGTAACCAATCAAAGAAAGGAGCTCTGGTAGCGCAGTGGTCATGAGTTGGGCTGCTAACCTCAATGTCAGCAGTTCAAAACTACCAGCAGTTCCACAGGAGAAAAATGAGGCTTTCTGCTCCCATAAAGATTTACAGCCTTGGAAACCCTATGCAGGGTCATGATGAGTCAGAACCTACTCCATGGCTCACCACCAACCAATCTAAGAAAGACACATATGTGCTGTTAGCGAATCCCACCTATGAGCCACTTTTCAGGAGGTCCCACTGTGCAATGATATACATTTGTAACTACCAATCAAACCGTATATTTCAAGACCTTTTTGTCCCCCTATAAGAATGCCAAAGGAGCTCGGGTAGCATCATGGTTACAAATCGGGCTGCTAATCTCATGGTCAGCAGTTTGAAACTACCAGCTGCTTCGCAGAAGAAAGATGATGTTTCCTGCTCCCATAAAGATTTTACAGCCTCAGAAACCCTATTCAGTGTCGCTATCAGTCAGAACCGACTCCACAGCACATAACTACATAACTACCAACCAACCATAAATGTCTCAACAGCTTTACCAATTTGACGGGCTGGTTTTCACTCTCTGGAATTCAGTCTTTTCCCTATAGCTCCATCACCAGGACTCCATAAGAATGTCTCCACAGTCTCACTATTGTAAAGAGCTGGCCTTCATTCTGTGTTGTTTCTCTACAATAGATACCAAGGAAAAAATGTCCCTGTTCCCTTCAAAGCCAATAGTCCCCAAGATTCTCTGGATCCCAGTACTCCTCAGTATCTTTGGTGCAATTGAATTACTTGATATTATACTTCTAGACATAGCCTTTATAACTCTCACCAAGAGACTGGGTGGGACCATGCAAATAAGGTATGCAAAATTCTAACATGAAGATTGGTCAGTTTTGCCATTCTAGAAAACTGTGTTTTGCCAGCTGTGTTTAAAATGAGCCATGTCATTCGCTATCTAAAATGGGCGGCTATAAAGGCACAAAGTGTCTGGCTTATAAATTTTCAAGAGGAAGTTTAATTTCAGAGGGCGCAGGGGAAAGTAGAATCTCCACTAAGTGGTTTTTAACCTGTCTAGATGGGACTGGTGAAAGGAGAGGGAGATAAAACTAGTGGCTCAATAGTGAAGAACTGTTATCAGGACTGATTGTGAGTGTTGCAAATGTAAAGGTAGACATTTTGTAACAAGAAGAGGGGAGTGGTTGATCTTGCAGTCCAGGAGCGGAGGGCCCTGGGACCATAGTGGCGTGGAACCCTACACAGAGAGGCAGCAACAACAGAGATGGAGGCAGAGAGGATGATGTGGAAAGACGAAGCGGCTGGGGACACTAGACTCAAGGAGGGAGAGGGGCTGTGTGCTGGCAGCGGGGGGGCAGGTTTGCAGGGTATGCCCTTTAGTGGTTGTTTGAATGATTAAATATTCCTGAGTGCTTCAGTGTACATCTCAAACAAACAAACAAAAACAGAGGGAATAAAAGCAAATGTTGAATGATGATGTATGGGGCTGACTGTAGTCATTGCAATGAAATGAAATACGATAGGATGAGTGTAAAGCTGATATTCTGCCATGTAAACTATCACTCAATTTACAATAAAAACTTAAAAAAAAAAAAAAAAACCATGTCAGAAGCAGGAAATGGGGATTAAGAAAGAAGATCCAAGAGCAGAAAAGTGTCATTTAGACCCCAAGATACTTGGGCTGAACCTCTTCAATCCAGTAAACAGACAGCTGTAATAGCAGAGAAGTAGCAGTGAAATGGTGGTGAAGCAATGACACCAGAGACAGCAGAACCAAGAGCACAAAACACAGTAGAACAACAGGCTTTCAGGTCCATTAAGTAAGTAAAGCTAAGTGCTTTTGGGTAGGAGGCTTGCTTGTGGATTGTGGTGCATCCTGGCACTTAATCAGGGAAGCTAAGTTTGCTGACCTTAAGGAACTAGAGCCAAGGGACTTTGGGCTAAGGTTTATGGTGGAGTAGTTTGTCCTTTGGGCATTTATCAGCAGCACTGAAGGAGCTTTGTAATCCTTGCTGGAGCAGGGAAGAGGCCAAGGGGTTATGTCCAAGAAGTCCAGGACCAGAGACAGGCATGTCCTGACCTAACACGAACTGTATCCTGGGTATTTCTGATCCTGTTAACTTCTCTAATAAAACCATTGTTGTGAGTATTGTCTGTGTCCATTGCAACAGATTACCAAACCAGCAGGAAAGTAGAAAGTGTAGGAAGGACAGTTGGTGTCAGAATCGGTAAAGAAGGAAAGAGGGTGTAAGCATGTCTTACCTCCACCTTATAGAAATTTTCCAAGGGCTGATGGTGATGTTGATTCTCCTCCTCCCTCTTTGTGAAGTCAGTGGAGGTCAGACAATGCCTCGATGCCATTTTTTTTGCCTTCTTAAAAGCATCAGGGCCCCACTCATCACTTTTTTCTCTTGATGACCAGAGTATCCTTGATTCCTGCATCAGTCTCATAATCATACAAACATGGTTTTCCCTTGACCCCACAGACCCTCTCCATCAGCCAAAATTTTAAACAAATATTATCTAAAATAATTTCCTAAAATCAATGTCTCCACTTTCAAAACTTTATACAGGAGGCAGGGCTTAATGGTGGATAGGGTAGAGGTGCAGTTAAGTTTGCCATCAGCAATACCACAGAACACCAAGAGAAGTGGGTTCAGGGCAGAGCTCCAAAACTCTAAACCACATAGGTAGGAAAATTTAAAGAGTGTGAAGGCTTATAGCTAGTGGAACTTGTAGTGGAAATAAGAAATCAAGTACTTTTGAATTTGCTGTGCTCGGTGCCCCGGAGCCAATAAGTTGGGTGAGACCAAAGAGGGGGAACAAACCCACCATGGAATAACTCCGCGGGAACCTCGGAGCAAAGGTGGACAAAACACTTTGTTGGTTTTACTTTGTTCTGATTTTCTTTTTCTTTTCTTTTCTTTTTTGGCATCTGTTCATTGGCCACACACTGTTGGCATGAGTCCATTCTGGTGAC
Organism: Chrysochloris asiatica; assembly: GCF_000296735.1. Classification (NCBI taxonomy): domain Eukaryota; kingdom Metazoa; phylum Chordata; class Mammalia; order Afrosoricida; family Chrysochloridae; genus Chrysochloris; species Chrysochloris asiatica. The sequence goes on from NW_006408724.1 coordinate 5,764,557, forward strand.
TAGAGAGGGTGCCTGAGCAAGTGGACACTCCCACCCCCACCACTGGTGGGTTCTTCTGCTATGCATGCACACAGATACTCTCAGCCCAAGAAATGACCCTGAATTGTTTTTTAATAGGGAAAAGGCCAGAATAAGCGGTCTGGAGAGGGAAAGAGAGTTTGAAAACAAAACAGGTTGAAAATTAAATTGAATTCTGAGATGTAGCAAAATAACCAAAAGTGGCATCTTGAAATTTATCAGATGACCTTGAAGGCAAGAAGCTGAAAGAGGACATTAAAGCCATACTCATATTAGGCTACAGATTTTTTTTTTCTCTTTTCTCCCTCCTTTCCCTTTCTGCGATTATAGACTACAGCATCCAATCTAGTTTTGTTGTTGTTGTTGTTTTGGTGTTTTTATTTTTATTTTTTTTGCTGTTTTATGCTCTCCATTTTACCTTTGGGGGACTCTTTCTTTCCCTGTATTACCCACAAAAAGACAGCAACTGCGGCCATATAGTCAAGCTACAATCACACACTATAAAAAACAAAATTCAGGCAAGAACCAATACGAGCTGCCATACACCAGGGAGGCAGACAACACCTATGAAAGTTACTCTGAGTTAAGCAACAAGAAGACTGAAAAGGGAAGCCCAC
>NW_006408724.1:5786447-5802645 GCF_000296735.1 Chrysochloris asiatica
ATATCAAGAATTGCATTACTGTGCCCTTTGGTTGTTTAAATTATTATATATTCCTGAGTGTTTTTGTGTACATCCTCCTCCCCACCCACACTCCCCAAAAAAGAGAGAACAGAAGCAAAAATACTGTTGAATGATGATACATGGAGGTGATTGTAATCATTGCACTGAAACTATGGGTTAAAACTGATGTTCTCCCAATTCACTCAAGTCACAACTGAAAAAAAAAAAAAATAATAATTGCATTGTTGTGATCACCCTTGCCAAAAAAAAAGAGAAAAATCTCTCTGAGTTATCCAGGGAGTAGACACTGAGGAATACTTCCTGGAGACTGGTGGTGGCAGTTGTATGCTACACTCTGACTCAGGTTTCTAAGGCTTTAAATCTTTATGGAGCAGAAAGCCTCAGCTATCTCCCATGGAGTGGTTGATAGAGTTGAACTGCTGACCTGGCATTTAGTAGTTGAATCTGTAACCCACTCTGCTACTAGGACTTCTTGGAGCCAACTTAGGTGCTTAAATAGTCAAATACCACAGAACTAGTGGTAACACCTGGAGAGTTTGTGGTGCGCTTCCCAGCTCCTCCTTCGGGATTAGGGTTTTCATGCTTCCAGCTGCTGGCAAAATAGTCCACTGATGAGCATCTCTAGGCCTTTCCCAGGAATTGTCCTCAGTGGAAATAGCTGCCTCTTATGAGGCCACAGCCAGAGGTCACATGACTGATCCATGCCCAGCCTCTTAATTCAATTAAGGGCAACTCTGAAGAGCTATCCCTGCTTCAGAGCTCCACATGAAAGTGGCTTTGTTGCACTTGCAAAACAGTCCAACTTCCCCCACAGCCCAATCCTGCCTCTCTCACTCTTCTTACAGGCTGGTTGTTGTTGTTGTTAAGTGCCATCGAGTTGGTTCCGACCCATAGCGACCCTGAACAGGGTTTCCGAGGCTGTAAATCTTTACGGGAGCAGAAAGCCTCACCTTTCTCCCGCGGAGCCGCTGGTAGATTTGAACTGCTGACCTTGCAGTTCACAGCCTGATTCGTAACCACTACGTTACCAGAACTTCTTTATAGGCTAGTAGTGTTCATGAAAGCACTTTCGACCAAGTAAATTCCCCATACACTAATTTTTAGGATTGATGTTGCCCAGTATTACTCCCCTAACCATGGACCGACCCCCTCAAGTACCAGACAATACAGAATCCTTAGTAATGTTTTTCAACTAATGTTACTTCCTGCGTATCACTGAATGTGGCAGCAATAGTAAGGAGCCCTGGTAACACAACGTCTGTGGTTAGAACCAACCAACCACTGTAAATCTTTACCAACGCAGTCAGCTTCAGTAAAGATTTACTGCCTCGGAAACCCTAAGGCGTATTTCTGTTCTGACCCACAGGGTTGCTATGAGTAAGAAAAGACTCAGTGGCAACAGTTTGTTTTTGGTAATAGCAACAGAAGTGAGATAAGCAGCTATCAAAATGAAAATTACACCTTTAAATTGTAACTGTGCATGCAGATGAAACCCCGTGACCTAAAGCGTTCTTGTCACTGGGTAATAATGACAGCTGCGTTAGAGCATGAAATCTGAGGGACTTTTGCCTGTGAAAGGCACCAGCCAGGCAGGACTTAATTCCTTCCTGAGCCTAGGATTAAAAGTTCAGATGCCAATTTTCCCTGAGTACCTCATGCACCTATGACAGTTAGAAGGAGAGTATATTTGAAAGTCAGTTTGGGACCACTTCCTCCAGCTGGCCCTAGCATGAACTTCCATGGGCACAGCCCTTTATGGCTGGCTTAATGATCAGCTGGTTTTGACATCATTCCCCCTGGGCCTCAGAGACAGTCTGTAGGCTTCCTTATCTTCAATAATCCCCTGGCTGCTGCTTCTGTAGGTCATGCATGAATATTTGACACTCTACTGCCATCATCATGGTTGTGAGAGGAGATTCCTTTATCCTCTGTGCCCTGTAAAAGGTCACCTCAGGGAAGCAGGACTTTGGAAATTCATCATGGTTTCCCTCACCAGGGATATATCTGTGTTTAATTTGTCTTGTTTTCACTCTTGATGAAGACTTAATAAACAGTCATGAACCACAAGGTCAGCAGTTCAAACCCACCAGCTGCTCTTTGGAAACCCTACACAGGGTTGCTATGATTCAGAACCAAGTCAGTGGCACTTAATAACAACAAATATGCAACTATGCTGCACAAGACCTCTTTAAGGTGTTCAAGAGCAAAGATGTCAGTATAAGGATTAAAGTAAACCTGACCCAAGAGGAGGTATTTTCAACAGCCTCATATGCATGTGGAAGTTGGGCAATGAATAAGGAAGACTGTAGAAGAATTGATGCATTTAAGCTATGGTGTTGGAGAAGAATTCTGAAGGTACCCAAAGAACGAACTGCCCTGTGTTGGAAGAGGTACAAGCAGAATGCTCCTTAGAAGCCAAGATGACCAGAATTTACCTCTCACACTTTGGACATGTCAGGAGGGACCTGTTCCTGAAGAAGGATTTCATGCTTGGTTAAGGACATCATGGTTGGTAAAGAGAAGGGAGAGGGAAAAAGAGGGAGCCCTTCAACGAGATGGATTGTGACAGTTGCAGCAATTATGAGGATGGCGCAAGAGCAGGCAGTGTTTAATTCTGTTGTACATACGGTTCCTATGATTAAGAACCTACTCGATAGCACTTAAAACAACAACATATATATGAAGATAGGATCTCTTTTCTCCTATACAACACAGCTCTGACCAAACACATTGATTCCAGAGAGTCCAAACCAGTAATTTAAATTTTATTTATATAAATTAAGAGCACTTAACAATGATAGTTGGTTGGTTGGTTATGTGCCATGGAGTCGGTTCCAACTCATAGTGTGACCCTGTACAGGGTTTCCGAGGCTGTAAATCTTTACGGGAGCAGAAAGCCTCATCTTTCTCCCATGGAACAGCAGGTAGTTTCGAACTACTGACCTTGCGGTTTGCAGCCCGATTCGTAACCACTACACTACCAGAGCTCCTTAATAATGATAGTAGGTTCTTTATTTAGTTTTAATCAAGAAATCAACCATCGTTAAGCCCAAAGAATTACTCCCAAATCATGCTGCAATAGAAGAAACTGGACACACTTAAAAAACAAACAAAAACTTTAAGAAAGAGTTTATAGTTAAAAGAGGCAACTATTCCAAAACTTTTAAGAAATATAATTTTTATCCCCAAAATACTGAATCTATATTCTAAATTAGTGTTTTTCCTAAAACAAGACAAAAACAAAAACTTGTTGCTGTCTAATTGCTGCTGTTTAGTGCCATCGAGTCAGTTCCGGCCCATAGCAACCCTGTGTAGGGTTACTGAGGAGCAGCTGGTGAACTTCAAATGACAATCTGGCAGTTGAAACCAACTTTGCTGTCCAACGCATTAACCCACAGTACCACACCAGGACTCCTAATTCATAGAAACTGCATCTTCTAGAGAGTAGAACCAAGCTTTCTTATCTGTAATCTTTAGGAAAACAGATCTCCAGGCCTCCTTCCACAATGCCCAGAGATCTCTGAGTGGGTTCAAACTGCCAACCTTTTGGTTAGTAGCTGAGAGCAAACGATTTATTCCATTCAGGTATTGCGGTTTCCTAAAGCAAAGCAACCCCCTCACATATAATTAAGAATTGTTTTATGGAATCAAATTTAGTCAGTCAGAGTAATTACTGTGAATCTGAAGGACACAATTTATAGATCACTTTCTGTTTTCCCATAATACTGATGTTCTCCTTACCAAATGGTACCCAACAGCTACTTTAATCATTAACAGCTGATAATGTTCCATTCCATGGCAAACAGAGCCTTAAATAATTCTGCTCTTCTCTTACCGCCTTCCCTGTGCTGAAGAGTGAAAATGCATTGACGCTGTTATGGTTCATGACACATTGATTAATCAGGTAATACACATTCTAAACACTTAGTGAAATGGGCTGTAAAAAAACTATTTTACTGACTCGTAGGGGCAACAATTTGTCGTCTTCTACTTTAATGATGGTGCTGTGTCTATGTCTTTGCAGTCAATGGTACTTAAAAATTATCTGAAAATGCCTGAATTTCATTGAATCAGTCAGTTAATTCAATGCCATTAAAAGTCAACTAAATTTTGCTAAAATTTTCTAAAACTACATGAAAAATACTAAACAGTATTATGCATGCTAAGTGATGGAAAGGGAAATGATGAGAAATATAGACAATGTCTCACAATATATACTACACCAGATGATGGACAGTGGTAATTTCACTTTGAATACAGCAGACTGGAAAATGATGCAAATGCTTTTCAACACAACAGAAAATAGATGTTCACGGCACCAATTTTTAATAGAATATTGTTGCCATTCATTCTGCAGTATTGGAGCCAAGTAGACACTCAGGGAGCACACAGTAGCCAGAAATATGTGCCTGATATATTATGCAGCCAGATTATCATGTAATTAGAAATATTTTAAAAGCCTCAGAAGCAGCAACCTTTCCAAAAATTCCAACCATCTAAAACAGATTGGCAGAAGTTTGGGAAATTTACTGTATCTACAGCCATTCATCTCTCTTCTCCAGATTCGAATAATTTCCTCAAGGAAACCTTGAATCCCCCACATTTGGTCCCCTTGTTACAGTTTTTACAGCATCCTATTTTCTTTTCCTCCATATTATGTAACATTCTGTATTTCTGATTACTGTCTTCCTCCCCCAATTAGACTGTAAGATCCATGAGGAAGAGATTTCAGATCTGTTTGGTTCACCCCATGCGCGTGATACAATTACTCCAAAAATTCTTTTTAGATGGATGAATAATATCCTCATCATGGCAACAGTTTTCTTTATTGTCTAGTCTCTTTTTGGTTGTTACATTCATTGTTCTCCAGCCACTTTTAGGCCTTCTTATGCTGCCTCTCTGATGAGAATACAATAGCAGACAGTATCCCTACAGCGATGTGACATTTGCAGAAAAAGGCCAGTACCTCCTACTCCTTTGTATTATGCACACCAAAATAGATCACTTGTTTGAATGCATTCAGGCACCTATGATAGGTCCTGAAATACATAAGTAATAATCTTAAGGAAATGTCAGTAAATCTTTATCTGAAATAATCTTCAGAAGAACACATTATACATTCTACTAAGTCATTTACAGATAAATAATGCAGAAACAACAGGTATTAACAAGTCCTGACCATGTGTCAATTATTACAAAATTATCCACACAAAAGACAGAAATAAAACAAATTTACACTTAACTTTTTATTTTTGAATCATCCCTGGTTATGCTCACTGTTCTGAGTGACATAAAGAATTGTGCCGGACTACTAAGCTAAGGAACTTTGGTATCACAATGGTTAAGTGCCCAGATGGTAACCAAAATGTTGGCAATTCTAACCTACCAGTGGCTCTGTCAGTTTGTCATACTGTGGTGTCTTGTGTGTTGCTGTGATGCTGGAAACTATACCACTGGTATTCTAAATACCAGCAGGAACACCCATGGTGGACAAGTTTCAGTGCAGCTTCCAGACAAAGACAGAGTAGGAAGAAGAAGAGGCAAAGTACTTTTGAATGTTTAGCCACTGAAAATCTCATGAACGGCAGCAGAACATTGTCAGCTATAATGCCACAAGAAAACATGATGAAGAGCACCAGAATATTGTGAGATACAGTGCCAGAAAATGAACCCCTCAGGTTGGAAGGCACTCAAAATACAACAGGGGAAGAGCTGCCTCCTCAAAGTAGAGCTGAATGTGATGACATCAGTGGAGTAAAGTTTTCAGGACCTTCATTGGTTGATGGAGCACAATTCAAAATGAGGAAAATCAACTGCAAACATCCATTAACAAATTGGAAAATGGAATATACACAGTATAAATCTAGTAAAATTGAAGTTTTCAAAAATGTAATTAGGAATTAGTAAGCTGAAATGGACTGGTATTGACCATTTTAAATCAAACTATCATATGCTTTACTATGCCAGGAACAAGTTGAAGAGGAATGGCATCACATTCATTATCAAAATAGAGCATTTCAAGATCTATCTTAGAGAATAATGCTGTCTGTAATAGGATAATATTCATATGCCTAGAAGGAAGACCACTATTATTCAAATTTACTCACCAACCACTAAACCCAGTCATGATGAAACTGAAGAATTCTACCAACTTATTCAGTCTGAAATAGATAAAGCCTGTAATCCAAGTATATTGATAATTGCTGGTGATTGGAATGTAAAGATTGGAAACAAGAAGAAGGATCGGTAATTGGAAAATATGGCCTTAGTGAAAGAAATACGTGGAGATCACATGATAGAATTTTGAAAGACATCTTCATTGTAAATGCCTTTTTAAAAACAAACGGACCTCACTAGATGGAATAGAGAGGAATTAATCTGATTACGTCTTGAGAAAAAATGGTGAAAAAGCTCAATATCATCAGCCAAAACAAGGTCAGGGTCAGACTGTGGAAAAGACCATCAATTACTCATATGCAAGTTCAGTATAAAGTTGAAAAAAATTAAAACAAGGCCAAAAGAGCAAAGATATAACCTTGAACATATTTATTCCACCTGAATTTAGAGACCATCTCAAGAACAGATCTGATGCATTAGACACTAATGACCAAAACCCAGAAGAGTTGTGGGATGACATCAAGAACATCAAACATGAAGAAAGCAAAAGATTATTAAGAAGACAGGAAAGAAAGCAATAGTGAAAAGGATGTCAAAATCGACCCTGAAATTTGCTCTCTGGCATAGAAATGCTAATGCAAATGGAAGAAATGAGGAAGTAGTAAGGCTGAAGAGACTATTTTAAAGAGCAGCTCAAGAAGACAATGTCAAGTATCATGAAATGTGCAAAGACTTGGAGTTAGAAAACTAAAAGGGAAGAATATGTTCAGCATTTTCTCAAGCTGAAAGAACTGAAGAAAAAATTCAAGTTGCAATATTAAAAGATTCTATGGGCAAAATATTGAATGATACAGAAAACATTAAATAAAAAATGATTGAGGGAATACACAGAGTCACTCTACCAAAAAGAAATGGTTAATATCCAGCCATGTCAAGAGGCAGCAAGAACCAAAGGAACTGAAGGAAGAAGCCCAAGCTATACTGCAGGCATTAGAAAACAAAAACAAGACAGCAGGAATTGATGGAATACAAATTGAAATCTTTCAACAAACTGATGCAGCACTTGAGGCACTCACTCATCTATGCCAAGAAATTTGGAAGAGAGTTACTTGACCAGCCTATTAGATTAGATCCTTATCTGTGCACATTCCAAAGAAAGGCAACCCATCAAAAAGAAGAAATCATCCAACAATATCATTAAGATCACATGCAAGTAAAATTTTGCTGAAGATAACTTTAAAAATGGTTGCAACAAAGGACTGGCAGACATTGAAGCTAGTTTAAGAAGAGGATGTGGAACTAGGGACATTACAGCTGACGTCATATGGATCGTGGCTGAAAGCGGAGACTACCAGAAAGATATTTATTTGTGCTTTATGTGGATCATGACAAGTTATGGATATCATTGTGAAGAATGGGTATTCCAGAACATTTAATTATGCTCAGAAGGAACCTGTACATATACAAAGAGGCAGTCGTTAGAACAGAAGAAGGTGATATTGAATGGTTTAAAATCAAGAAAGGTGTGCTAGAGTGTTGTATTTTTTCACCATACTTATTCAATCTGCATGCTGAGCAAATAATGTCAGAAGCTGGATTATATGAAGAACATGGCATCAGAATTGGCGGATAACTCATTAACGAACTACAATACGCAGATAATACAACCTTGTTTGCTGAAAGTGAAGAGAACGTAAAATACTGATGTAGAGCAAAGACTACAGCCTTCAAAATGGGTTCCACCTCAATGAAGAGATAACAAAGTCCTCATCACTGAAGCAAAAAGTAATATCATGGTAAATGAAGAAATGATTGACATAGTCAAAGACTTCCTTTTGCTTGTATCCACAATCCACACTCATGGAAGCAACAGTCAAGAAGTGAATTGATGTATATTACATTAGGCAAACCTGCTGCACAAGACCTCTTTAAAGCATTCAAGAACAGAGATGTCAGTTTTCAGACCAAGGTGCATCTGACACAAGCCATAGCATTTTCAAAAGCATATCAAGATTTGACCAAGAATAAAGAAGAACATAGAAGAATTGATGCATTTGAGGTGTGGTGCTGGAGAATATTGAAAGTACCATGAATTGTCAGAAAAATAAACGGGTCTGTGTGGAAAGAAGCACAGCCAGGATGATTCTTAGAAGCCAGGATGGTGAGAATACTCTCATACTTCAGACATGTTATCAGACAGGACCAGTCCCAGAAGGATATCATGCTTGATACAGTGTAGATTCAGTGAAAGAGAAGAAGACCCCCCCCACCCAATAAGATCGATTGGTACAGGGGCAGCGACAATGGTCACAAGCATAATAGTAATAGTGAGGTTAGCACAGGACCAGGAAGTGTTTCATTCTGTTGTGCATAAGGTTGCTGCTAGGAGTCAGAACTGACTCAACAGTGGCTAACAAAAACAACAGTGTCTCCTCGGTAGAAAAGACCCTCCAATTTGCTCCCATAAAAAATTACAACCTAGGAAACCATACAGAGCAGTTCTAGTCTACTACATAGCATTGCTATGAGTCAGAAAGAACTCAATGGCACACAACAACTGACGTCAAGGCTAATTTGGCCTTATCCAATAGCACCACAGAATAAAGGTCTGGCCATCTGCTTTCCTAAAATTTACAGCCAAGAAAATCCTATTGGGCAGTGCCAGGAGTCCTGGTGTGGTCCTGCGGGTTAATGCCTGGATTGCAATTTGGTTTGAACTACGAGGTCAGCAGTTCAAGCTCACCAGCCACTCCTCAGAAAACCTACACAGGGTCTCTATGAGTCAGAACGGACTCCATGACACTTAACAAAACAACAACTCTGCACTCAGGGGGTCTCCAAGAATTGGAACTGACTTGACAGCAAGAGCTAGGTAGGAGTGCTGACACTTCCCCACTTCTTGCCTTGCAGCACCATCTCTTCACTATCCCATTCACTCTTCACACTGATACCTTATCCTTGATTTCGACTGCATTATTATGTCCAAGTCCTGAGGTTGTCTTATTGTCACTGTAACTGAGACCATATTTCAATCCTGAGTGTGTTTGTATATTAAGCCTGTCATCTATTAATCTATTCTTCTTAACTGCGTGTCCCTACTGCTGACTTTGAAAGATGAAAAATTAAATGTTCATCATCTCCCTTTTTGGCTTGCAGCTTGCATCCATCAAACATGAAACTGTGTTCTTTTTATTTTAGAAAGACTTAATATATAATACCATTGATATTCTAAATTAGAGGTGACCTAAAGAACCACCTCACCTTGCCCCTAGTTATTTGAATCTCAAAATTAGAGCAATAAGATGGTGGTGGTGGTGGGAACTGTGGAGTCGTTCCGACTTACAGAGCCCCTATATAGAGCTGCCAAGGCTATAAACCTTTATGGGAGCAGAAAGCCTCATCTTTCTCCCACAGAATAACTAGTAGTTTTGAACCGCTGACCTTTAGGTTAGCAACCCAACTCATAACCACTACACTACCAGAGCTCCTTGGGTAATAACACAGGAATGTTTTATAAAACAAAATGACTTCAGAAATGATAAAAAACTATCTATCGGCATATAAACCTCTCTGACAGTATAACATGCTTGTAATATATTCAGTAAAACCTGTGAAAGTTAAGACCTATATAAGTTGCAAACCTGTCAGAGAAGGAAACTCAAATCTTTTCCACTAAAATGAATGATAGAAAAGTGGTAAAACTGCACTCTGTCAAAGGTGGAAAACTTGTGAGATCTAGAAAAACAAGGCAGTCTCGTGGAATTTGGGATCTTTCAGGTTGCACTGTACATAGATTTGCCTCAGTTCAGGCTGTCTCCAAGCAGATCATGAGACAAGAATGCAAGCAGTATGTTTGGGAGGTGATCCCAGGAAAGATGAGTAGGGAAGTAGGAGAGTGATGCACAGAAGGGAAGGCAGCCAATAATATGTGCACTTGCAAGCAAGCTACTCCTGTGCCTAACTGAGTAACTGGAGTTAATACCCACTGGAAAATTCTGGGAGCCACAGTAGAACTTGCCTGCCTCAGAGATACTCTACCCAAGTGGTAATCGAGCTGGGGGATTTATAAGCCAACTCGTGTCAGTCACTGATTGATGGCTGCTCTCATGGGCATTGGTTCCCCAAACTTGAGTTATGCCATCAGTGGTCAAAGCGGCGCCAGCAACCAGAGACAGCCTTCAGGTAGAGACAGCAGACACAGGCAGGTGGAAATCCGTCTATGAGTACCTACAGCTGTAACTCCTGCAGCATAAGGGCAGAGCGCAGCTGCTACACCATGCAGAAGTGGCATCCATTATGCAAAAAATCCTGTTCGTGCCCAACTTTTCCCCACAAGATTCACTAATGCATACACAGGGAGACTCCATCTTCTTCTACAGATAAGTTTCCATGTCTGAAAAGAGGATTTTACAAAGAAGGAAACTGCTGAAGTCCATAGTTTGATAGTGCATTGTGCCAGTTCATTTCTCTACCCTCTGACATTTGAGAATGACTTACTCTAGGCTGACGGTGGTCAGAATTCAGCATGAATAAAAATCACCTGGAGGGCTTGTGAAAACACAGATTTGCGGGCTCAATCTTTAGAGTCTATCATTAAGTAGGTCTGTGGTGAGGCTGGAGAATTTGTACTGCTTTAGAGTTCTTTGGACATGCTGAAGCTGCAGGCCCAGGGAGCACACTTGGCTCCAGGCCAAAAGGTTCTGCAATTGAAGGTGCTTGTGAACCTGTGTAGAGCAAAAAGGATGTGAGATATTCAAAATGATGTCAGTGAAGGCCGCTTCGACACTGGGAATGGACTATCAAAGCATGAGGTAAAGTAATAGAAGAAAATAAGCAGCTCCATCTTTGCTGTATTATAATTAGAAGAGGAGATGTGATTGCCTTTATACAGATCAAGGTCAAGGAGATACTCTGACTAAATAAGTATTTAAGGAAGCCAGCTGGATATGACTTCACCCAAGATCCTGCTGTACATGAATATTCTTCTGCCTGGACAGCAAGTCATGTTCAGGGATTTCCACTGGAGTCCTTACTGAGAACTGGAATTCAGTTCCCCTTCCTCAGATATTAACTAGGAATGTGCCTATTGGTATGAGGTGCCTCACACTTCAGTCCTTTTCCTACAGGAGAATAACAAGAGTGTGATGTTGTCTTTGGAATCAGCCTGGTGTCTTCGTTTCCTGGAGATCCACTTGCTCATGAAAAGAGGACAATACTGACTACAGCCTTTGCCCCTGTGAATTCAAGGGCTCACGGAACTATTTTTAGATCAATTATTCCATGGAAAAGAAAGCAGAGGAATACCCTGTGATGTCCTATTCAGGTGACTTGTTAAAGTCCATCGTAGCAGTCTCACTGAAGTGTAAAAAACTGGAGCATATGGATTCAAGGTGGAAAGAAGTATGTCTTTCCTCCTCTTTCTCTGAATTCTAACTACATACAATCTTACAAGAATTTGTACTTAGGACTCTAGCCAGGATTTGCTCTAGCTCTTAGCCCATGTACTGAAACGGGTCAGTAAATCATTCATTACTTTTTCATTTCTCAAATATTAGCTTGTTTCCTATTGCATGATAGGCAACGCGCATGAATTCTTTCCAAATATACAGCTCTTCAAATGGTCTAGGTAACCAAATAGACCCATTCATCATTTGAAATTCTGCAGCATCATTCCTTCCCAGGGACTCACAGTGACTTACAATATAGCTTCTAAATAGCCCCAACATTCAGTTAGAATCCTGTAGAAACACCTCAGTGGGAATTAACATATAATATTGTGCATCTAGTGGCTTCTGTGGTAAAATTACCCTCTTCTATGAGGAAGATACAGATACAATTCCCAGCCAAAGCATCTCAAATGTAGTTACCACCAGCCCCACAGTGAAGGCTTGCATGTTACTTCAATATTGAAAAGTCTTCAGTGGAGCTTACAGATTAAAACAGAGCAGGAAAGGTTTGGTGATCTACTCCCCCCGAAAAAATGAGCCAAATAAAACCCTGTGAGTCACCACAATCCAATCTGGCTACGCATGGAGTGGTCAGGATTCAGGGGCCAAATGGTCAGCAGCTGATCACACCACTACTGGCTCAGCACAGAACTATGCAGGTTTAATATGGAGAAAGGTACCATTTTAATGGTAGAGAACAAGAGATACAAAACATGATTCAATGTGGAACTTGAAAAACTAGTGGGAAACAGTGACGCCTAGAGGTGGCAGGTGGCCACAGAAATACGGCACTTGAGGCAGAAGGAAGGATTTGAACTTCCCATTTCACTATTTTGCCCATGAGTAGAGCATGGGGCTGTATGAATGCATGTGAATATTCCTGAAACCTGCCCTGTGGACACAAAGTCAGACACCTTATAAAAGGTAAATCTAAACGAGAAGAGATAGAATCAGTGTTCTCAGCACCCATGAACTATCGGAAAAGAAAACATCATTCCTTGATTGTCAGGGTGTTCCAAAGAATTGTTTTGACTTCATTTTAAACTCTATTAACTTTCAGTAATTTTCTCTAAGAGATTTCTTCGCTTATTAGCTTAGGGACTGAATTTCTCTGAAGATCCATTTCTTTAAATACTATAGCACAAACAATATGGTGTAGTGCTGTTGGACCAGCCTGACTGGACTACGAACTACAAGGTCAGTGGCTCAAACTCACCAATTGCTCCTATGAAACTGCATACAGGGTGGCTATGAGTTGGAACCAACAGGAAGGTACTTAACAGCTACAACAACAATGGTGCAATGGTTAAGCAGTTAGCTGAAAGTTTAGCAGTTCGAAATCTGGTCAGGAGTTTGTTGCAGATCTGATAAGAGAAGCCTGAATTTAGTCTTGAAGGATAAATAGGGCATCATGCTTGATAAGGCAGAGGATCAGCAAACAAGGGGAAAGACCCCCAATGAGAGGGACTGACATGGTGGCTGCAACAATAGGCACCAATATAACAATGGTAGCGTAGTGGTTACGAATCGGGCTGTGAACCTTAAGGTCAGCAGTTCGAAACTACCAGCTGCTCTGCGGGAGAAAGATGAGGCGTTCTGCTCCCGTAAAGATTTACAGCCTCGGAAACCCTGTACAGGGTCGCTATGGGTCGGCACCGACTCGACGGCACTTAACAACAACAACAACATAACAATTGTGAGAATGGCACAGAAAAGGGCAGTGTTTCAGGTTGATGTGAGTCAGAGACTATATCTACCTAAACTAAACGACACCTAACAACAACAACAAATAGAGGGATATTCATGATATTTGCAAAGGTTTGGGGAATACAAGAACAAGGTGAGTTTGTGAAGCTAGACATCATTCAAAACACAGACTGAGGCTTGGTACACAGAAGATTTTAAAAAGTAGATAGCAGTTGAGAGAAATAAAAGACATTCATTGCTAAATGGAGTCCTGGTGTGGCACTATGGAATAAACTCAACCCCAAGGTAAGTTTGAATCACAAAGCCACCCCTTAGGAACCCTATACAGGGTCATTTTATGAGTTGGAACCCACTCCAAGGCACTTAACAACAATAACAACAACATTGCTAAATAAACTAGGTGCTATTTTACAGAGGGAGCTCCTGGGTGATGCAAACAGCTCAGCTATAAACACAAATGTTACAGGCTCAATTCCACCCAGAGGCATCTGGAAAACCTAGAGTAGGAAAGAGATGGGATAGTCTGCTTTAAAGTATGCTTTACAGCCTTGGAAAACCGTAGAGACATTCTACTCTGTTCTACAAAGTTACTAGGAGTCAGAATTGGCTCAGCAGCCATGGGCTGAGTTTTGGCTAAGTTCTGAGCACAAAGCAACAATACATGTAAACATGCCTACTTCATGCATGTCCCATTGTAGCTGAGTGTGAGTTACCATCATTCCTGCTCCCCGACACATATACATCCTGTCCTCAATATTTGGCTTGATGACTGTTTTGTTTTTTGGAGCTGTTGATGTTTCAGTGTCGTTGAGTCAGTTTCAACCCGCAGAGACACTGTATAAGGTTTCCAAGAAGCAGCTGATGAGCTTGAACTGCTGACCTTTTGGTTCAAACCGACTTTGCAGTCCAGCGCATTAACATACACCATCACACCAGGACTCCTTTTGGAAGTAAGTGCATTAAAACTCCTAATTTTTTTGTTCATTCATTCATTCTGAACAGATATCTCTTTTGTTACAGGAAACTCAACAATGCTGGAGAGAGAAAAAGAATGACAGTCTCTGCTCCCACAGAGCTCACAGTGGCCCCAGGAGATGGGCAAAGCAATGGTCAATTCACTGTAGTGTGATAAAAACTTATGGTGGAGACACAGAGAGCAAGCCAGGGAGAGAGAAGAAAGCAACTGAACCAGGTCCCCAGGGACTAGCTGAGGAATCAGCCATGGAGAGAAGGAGGCTGAGGAAAAGCAACAGCCTGTGCAAAGGGCGAAGAGGCAAGAGAGACCTTTGAATTGCTACAAAAAGGACCATAAGACAACAACGAAGTCCAGATCAAAGCATCAGAAGGACTGCCAAGAGTTTGCACCATGGGAGTAAAAAGAGATAGTCACTGTAAGAAGAAAGGAGTGGTCAAATCAGAGGATTGAAGATGTTGTTGTTTATCTCAGCAAAAAGAGTCTCAGAAGAAAAGTCGGGGCAAAGCCAGTCTGTAATAACTGATGACCTGGTTCTTGTGTCTTGAGCTGCACAGGTATCCCCATTTGGTTGGAGGGTTCATGAATATTCCAGTAGCTCATTTAGTAACCAGAGGTGAACTGATTGGTGTCTATCTATATTTGAAGATATATCTCTTTATATCCATGCTTCATACTTCAGAGTATATCTATTAACCTGACAATTTATGATTTTCACTTGCACATTTACACTGCCAACTTTTCTCTCAGGAATATATCACTATCATCACCAACTACCACTGCCTCGTATATACTCCTCTATACTTTCTGTACTTTTCTCTGTACCTCACATTTGATTATTTGGGGCTCCACTTAGCACCTTTTACTTTGTTCTGTAGTACACTTTCTTTCCCAAGTATTTGTATTTTTATGTAATGTTGTTGTTAAATACCATCGATTCGATTCTGACTCATAGCGACCCTATATAGGATTTCCAAGGAGTGGCTGGTGAATTTGAACCACCAACCTTGGGCAAACTGACCTTGTGGTCCAGTGCTTATCCTACAATGCCACACCAGGATTCCTTTTATATAATGTTGCTGTTGTTGAGTGTCATCTAGCAGGTTCTGACTCATAGCAACACTGTATGTGTCATAGACAAGGAGTGACTGATGGCTTCAAACTGCTGACCTTGCAGTCTAGTGCTTATCCCATAGCGCCTCATTGTTGATTCTTGTGATTGGGGGTTCCCCCTTGTGGCAGACAGTGGATTGGCAGCCCTAAAGCCAAACACAAACTTCCTTCCTTCACCTCCTCTGTTACACAGACTGGATAGTTAGAAGCCATCATCTTTCAAACTTCCCAGCAGTCAAAGTGAGCATGTGACAATTAAGACCATAAAGACTTAGGCAAAAATCCTAGGTCAGGGATTTCAAGTATAAAGGCAAAGCCTCATTAAAAAATATCCTATGCCCTACATCCTTCCCTGTCCTCTCAACTATGACAATGGAGACTATCTAGAGGGGAACAGCCATTTGTAAATGTGAAAGTAAAAATCACACACTGAGGCCAATGCAGCAGAGATAGAAGGGACAAGAGACAACAGTGACACGGGAAGCTAGCGTGCAGCCTGGACTTCTTGCTAAGTGAAGAGCATGAGCCCTTGTTACTCACTGCTAAGACAACCATAAATGGCAGACCCTGGTGGTGGTTATGTGCCGAGGAGTCGGTTCCGACTCATAGCGACCCTGTACAGGTGGCAATGAGGCACTTTCTGCTCATTGTCCTGTCTGGCTCCTTGAGGCTACAGTGCCTCCATCTGCCAGCACTACTCTCTAGAAATCCCTCACTTGGCAACTTCGATGATAAAGCTTGAAATTGTGTCTGCTGCACTGCTGCTTCTGTTACACCCATGGTATCCATGGAGAAGACAACCTGTCAAACCACCTGAAGT
>NW_006408724.1:5804273-5804710 GCF_000296735.1 Chrysochloris asiatica
TCCGGTGTCTATTTTATAATATAATGCAAGGAAAACAAAGATTCAACAGACAGCCAAGCATCTTAACATTATTCCCCCCTTTTCCCAATTCCAACCAAGGCTCAATCTCTGTATCCCAGAACGCTGTTGTTCCCAGGTTGTGCATATATCATTATTTGCCTCTGTCCCACTTAGCCCATTGTTGTTGTTGTTGTTAAGTGCCGTCGAGTCGGATCTGACCCATAGCGACCCTAAACAGGGTTTCTGAGGAGCGACTGGTGAGCTTGAACCGCCAACATTGCAGTTCAAACGGCTTTGCAGTTTGGCACATTAACCTACAGCGCCAGACCTGTCTAATTGTTCTCCCATCTGCTTTGTTCTTCCATTCCCCTTTCCCTACTTGTATATTGCCCCCTCCCCAGCACCCAAACTATCCTGTGTCTAATCTCTGCCCTGTG
>NW_006408724.1:5804810-5805836 GCF_000296735.1 Chrysochloris asiatica
TTGTTCTTCCAGGTAGCATAATATTCCATTGTGTGCATGTACCACAGTTTGTTTATCCGTTCTTCAGTTGATGGGTACTTTGGCTGCCTCCATCTTTTTGCTATTGTAACTAGTGCTGCTATGAACATTGGTGTGCATGGGTTTCTGGGTACCTCTTGATTCCTGGGAAAATATCACAGAAGGACCCAGAATCTTGGTGAAGTCACATGAGTCATATCTACAAAAATAGGTGTGTGTCCCACTAATACAAGATGACTGAAGAAGGAAAGAAGGAAGTGGGAGAAGATGAAGGTAGGGGAGAGAAAAGAAGGCCTAACATTGGGTAGTAAGGAGCTCTGGTAGCACAGTGATTTCGAGGCAGACTGCTAACCTCAGAGTCAGCAGTTCAAAACTACCAGTGGTTCTGCAGGACAAAGATGAGCTTTCTGTTCCCATAGAGATTTACAGCCTCGGAAACCCTATACAGGTTGCTATGAGTTGGAACTGACTCCACAGCACATAACCACCACCAACAACAACAGTGCACAGCGAGGATCAAGCAGGGTCCTGAGGCTCTGCCAAAGGCCCCAGCACCTATAGAGGTGGATGACTCACAACCTAGCTTATATTAAAATGCAGATTCCTGGAACTCAGCTCCAGGGATCTGCTCCCATAAGTCTGAAATAGGACCCAGAAATATACATTTTTAATAAGCACCCCATGTGATAATTAGGCCTCAGACCTGGTGGCACAGTGGTTAAGCATTTCGCTACTAAGCAGAACATCAGTGGCTCAGCTGATTGGCAGGAGAAAAATGAGGCTGTCTATTCCCATAAAAATTTCCAGTTTCATAAACCCTGTGGAGCAGTTCTACTCTGTCCTATAGGCTCACTGTACCTCAGAATTGATTCGAGGGCAGTGGACAGTGGACAGTGGGTAGTGGGTGGGTGACTGTTGTTGTTGTTGTCAGGTGCCATCAAGTCGGAACCGACTCATAGCGACCCCATGCACAGCAGAACAAAACAATGTTCGATCCTGGGCCAACCT
>NW_006408725.1:0-415 GCF_000296735.1 Chrysochloris asiatica
AGAGGGAGGAGTGTGTGGGGGGGGAAGAGAGTTGTGTGTGTGTGAGAGTGTGTGTGCGTGTGGGAAAGTGTGTGTGTGTGTGAGTGTATGTTTGAAAGAGAGTGTGTTTTGTATGTGTGTGACAGTGTGTGTGTGTATGTGTAAGAGAGTGTGTGTGTGTGTGTGAGAGAGAGAGAGAGAGAGAGTGTGAGGGGCTGAGTGTGTGTGGGGGGTGGGGAGTGTGTGTGAAAGAGTGTTTGAGAGAGTGTGTATGAGTGTGTATTTGTAAGAGTATGAGGGGGGAAAGAGAGTTGTGTCTGTGGGGGGGAGAGAGTGTGAGTGAGAGTGTGTGATTGTGTGAGCAAGAGTATGTGTGTGTGTGTGTTAGCGTGTGTTTGTGGGGGGGAAGAGAGTTTTTTTTTGTCTCTGTGTTTGT
>NW_006408725.1:3004-3469 GCF_000296735.1 Chrysochloris asiatica
GAGAGAGAGTCTGGGGGGGCTGAGAGAGTGTGTGTGGGGGGAAGAGAGTTGTGTGTGTGTGTGTCAGAGAGTGTGTGTGTTTGTGTGTGCGGGAGTATGTGTGTGTTTCTGTGAGAGAGAGAGAGAGTGTCAGGGGAAAGAGGTGTGGGGGGAGGGGAGAGAGAGAGTTGTGTCTGTGGAGGGAAGAAAGAGAGTGTGTGTGAGAGAGAGTGGGGGGAAGAGAGAATGTGTGTGTGTGAGAAAGTGTATGCGTGTGAGTGTGTGTGGGAGCGTGTGTGTGTATGTGAGTGTTTGTGTATGGGGGAGTGTGTGTGTGTGAGAGAGAGAGAGTGTGAGAGGGAGTGTGTTTGTGGGGTAAGAGAGTTGTGTGTGTGTGAGATAGTGTGTGTGTGTGTGAGAGAGAGTGTGTGTGTGTTTCTAAGAGTGTGGGGGAGAGAGAGTTGTGTCTGTGGGGGGGAGAAAGAG
>NW_006408725.1:3569-4017 GCF_000296735.1 Chrysochloris asiatica
GAGAGAGTGTGTGTGAATGTGTGTGTGAAAGTGTGTGTGTTTGTGGGGGGGAGAGAGTGCGTGTGGGGCTGAGTGTGTGTGTATATGTGTGTGTGTGTGAGAGAGTGTGTGTGTGTGTGAGAGAGGGAGTGTGTGGGGGGAAGAGAGTGTGTGTGTGTGTGAGAGAGAGAGAGTGTGTGTGTAAGAGTGGGGGAGAGAGAGTTGTGTCTGTTGGGTGGGAGAAAGAGTGTGTGTGTGAGTGAGTGAGAGAGAGTGTGTGGGGGAGAGAGAATGTGTGTGTGAGTGAGAAAAAGAGTGTATGTATGCGTGAGAGAGTATGTGTGGGAGTGTGTGTGTGTGTGAGAGAGAGAGTGTGTGTGTTTGTGAGTTGTGTGTGTTGGGGAGAGAGTTGTGTATGTGGGGGGTGACAGAGTGTGTGTGTGTGTGTGAGAGAGAGTGTATGTGTGTG
>NW_006408725.1:6605-7074 GCF_000296735.1 Chrysochloris asiatica
AGAGTTGTGTCTGTTGGGGGGAGAAAGAGAGTGTGTGTGTGTGACTGAGTGAGAGTGCGGGGGGAGAGAGAATGTGTGTGTGAGTGAGAAAAAAAGAGTGTGTGTATGCGTGCAGGAGTGTGTGTGGGAGAGTGTGTGTGTATGTGGGGGGGGCTGAGAGAGTGGTGTGTGTGTGTGTGTGAGAGAGAGAGAGTGTGTCAGGGGAAAGAGGTGTGTGTGTGAGAGAAAGAGAGAGAGAGAGAGAGAGTGTGTGTGTGAGTTGTGTGTGTGGGGGAGTTGTGTGTGAGAGAGAGAGAGTGTGTGTGTGTGAGGGAGTGTATTTGTGTGGGGGAAGAGAGTGTGTATGTGTGAGAGAGAGTGGGGGGAGTGTGTGTGTGTGTGAGAGAGAGAGAGAGAGAGAATGTATGTGTGTGTGTTTGTGTGTAAGAGAGAGAGTGTGTGTGTGTATGAGTGTGTGGGAGGGAGAGAG
>NW_006408725.1:7174-7614 GCF_000296735.1 Chrysochloris asiatica
GAGTATGTGTGAGTGTACTGGAGAGAGAGGGTGTGTGTTTGTGTGTGGGCGAGAGAGAATGGGGGAGCTGAGAGTGTGTGTGTGGGGGGAGATGTGTGTGTGAGTTGTGTGTGTGGGAGAGACAGTTGTGTATGTGTGTGGGGGACAGAGTGTGTGTGTGTGTGTGTGAGAGAGAGAGAGAGAGAGAGAGGGAGTGTGTTTGTGGGGGGGAAGAGAGTTGTGTGTGTGAGTGTGTTTGTGATTTTGTGTGTTAGTGTGTGTGTGCGTGCAAGAAAGTGTGTGTGTGGTGGGAGAAAGAGTGTGTGTATATGTGTGAGAGTGTGTGTGAGTGTGTGTATTTGTGAGAGAGTGGGGGGAGAGAATGAGTGTTTGTGTGTGTGAGAGAGAGAGATTATGTGTGTGTGTGTATGTGTGTGGTGGGAGATTGTGTGTATGAGTGT
>NW_006408725.1:10192-11937 GCF_000296735.1 Chrysochloris asiatica
AGAGTGTGTGTGTGTGAGAGAGAGAGAGAGATTGTGTGTGTGTGTGTGTGTGTGGTAGGAGAGAGAGTGTGTTTGTGGAGGGAGAAGAGAG
Organism: Chrysochloris asiatica; assembly: GCF_000296735.1. Taxonomy (NCBI): domain Eukaryota; kingdom Metazoa; phylum Chordata; class Mammalia; order Afrosoricida; family Chrysochloridae; genus Chrysochloris; species Chrysochloris asiatica. The sequence continues at coordinate 10,284 of NW_006408725.1, forward strand.
TTTTGTGTGTGTGTGAGAGAGAGAGAGAGAGTTTTTGATAGAGAGGGTGGGTGTGTGTGGGAGAGTGTATGTGTGTGTGGTGGGAGAGAGAGTGTGTTGAGAGAGTGTGTTTGTGGGGGGGGAGAGTTGTATGTGTGAGAGAGAGAGTGGGGGTGGACTGAGTGTGTGTGAGAGAGAATGTATGTGTGTGTGTGTGTGTTTGTGATAGAGAGGGGGAGAGAGAATATATGTGTGTGTGTGAGAAAAAGTGTGTGTGAAAGTGTGTGTGTGAGAGAGAGAGTGTATTGTGTGAGAGAGACAGTGAGTGTGTGTGTGTGAGAGAGAAAGAGAGAGAGAGTGTATGTGTGTGGTGGGAGAGAGATAGAGCGTGTTTCTGGGGGGGAGAAGACAGGTGTGGGTGGGGGGGGGAGAGAGAGTGTATGTGAGTGTGTGTGTGTGTGTGTGTTTGTGAAAGAGAGAGTGTGTGTGTGTGTGAGATAGAGTGAGATAGAGTGTATGTGTGTGTGTGCGTGCGAGAGAGTGTGTGCGAGGGAGTGTGGGAGAGAGCGGGGGAGTGAGAGGGAATGTGTGTGTGTGTGAGACAGGGTGTGTGTGAGAGAGAGACTGAGTGTGTTTGTGAGAGAGAGTGTGTATGTGTGTGTGGTGGGATATTGTGTGTATGAGAGCGAGTGTGTGTTTGTGTGTACATGAGAGAGTGTGTGTGAGAGAGAGTGTATGTGTCTGGGGGAGGGAGAGAGGGTGTGTGTGTGTGAGAAAGAGAGTGTGTGTGGGGGATAGAGTGTGTGAGAAAAAGTGTGTGTGTGTGTGAGAGAGAGAGAGAATGTGTGTGTGCATGGGGGAGAGTGTTTGTGTGACTGAGTGTGTTTGTGAGAGAGAGTGTGTATGTGTGTGTGGTGGGAGAGAAATAGCATGTGTGTGTGAGTGTGTGTGAGAGAGAAAGTGTGTGTGAGAGAGAGTGTGTATGTGTCAGATTGTTTTTGTTTGTGTCAGATTTGTATGTGTTTGTATGTCTGTGGGGGATAGAGAGTGTGTGTGGGAGGAGAAAGAGAGTATGTGTTTTTGAGAGAGAGTGTGTGTGTGAGTGAGAGAGTGTGTGTGTGAGAGAGAGTGTGTGTGCGTGTATGTGTGGGGGGGACGGAGAGAGAGAGAGTGTGTGTGTGTGTGTGTTGAGAGAGAGGGGGGGGGTGTGTGTGTGTGTCAGAGAGTGTGTGTGTGTGTGAGTTGTGTATGTGTGTGTGTGGAGAATGTGTGTGTGAGAAAAAGTGTGTGTGTGTGTGAGAGAGAGAGTGTGTGTGTGTGTGTGTGGTGGGAGAAAGAGCGTGTGTGTGTGAGAGAGTGTTGGTGGGGGGGAGAGTGTGTGTGAGAGAGATTGTGTGTTTGTATGTGTGTGGGGGGAGAGTGTGGGTCTGGGGGGAGAGAGAGTTGTGTATGTGTGTGTGTGAGAGTGTTGGGTGAAAGAGGTGTGTGTGTGTGAATTGTGTATGTGTGGGGGGGGAGAAGGAGTTGAGTATGTGTCAGTGTGTGTGTGTGTGTGAGAGGGAGTGTATTTGTGGGGGGGAAAGAGGTGTGTGTGGGGGAGAGAGTATGTGTCAGTGTGTGTGTGAGAGAGTGTGTGTGTGTGGGAGAGAGAGTTGGGGGAGGCTGAGAGAGAGAG
>NW_006408725.1:12048-37028 GCF_000296735.1 Chrysochloris asiatica
GTGGGGAAAAGAGTGTGTGTGTGAGCGAGAGTATGTGTGTGAGGGGAAGAGAGTTGTGTGTGTGTGTGTGGAGGGATAGTGGGGGGAGAGTGTGTGTGTGTGGTGGGAGAGAGAGTATGTGAGAGAGAGTGTGTTTGTGTGTGTGTGTTTGTGAGAGTGTGTGTGTGTGTAAGAGAGTGTTTGTGTGTGTGAATGTGTGAGAGAGAGAGAGATTGTGTGTGTGTGTGTGTGTGTGTGTGTGGTAGGAGAGAGAGTGTGTTTGTGGAGGGAGAAGAGAGTTTTGTGTGTGTGTGTGTGTGAGAGAGAGAGAGTGTTTTTGATAGAGACGGTGTGTGTGTGTGTGAGAGTGTGTGTGTGTGTGTGAGAGAGAGAGTGTGTGTGTTTGAGAGCGAGTGTGTATGTGAGAGTGTGGGGGGGAGAGAAAGAGAGAGTGTGTGTGTGTGAGAGACATTGTGTGTTTGTATGTGTGTGTGAGAGAGAGAGAGAACTGGTGCCACTAGCCAGCTAAAAAACTACATGGTTCCATGATGTGAATGAGGTCCTCAAAGGTCACCAAGTGCTGCTCATACTCTATGCTGATCACCTAAGGAGACTAGATATGTAATAACAAGCCGAGGTTTTCTGTTTGCAATCAAGTTGACCAATGTTCTACTTCACAGGAAGTGTAAAATAGCTTCCCTAATTGTCCCCTCCCTCTAAAAACCAGAACCCATTCCCAACCGATTGATTCCAACTCACGGCAATCCCACGTGTCCCAGAGTAGAATTGAGCTATATGGTTTTCTTTAGGTGTAATCTCAATGACAGCAGATCACCAGGCCTTTCATCCGAAGTGCGGCTGGATGGGTTCACGCCTCACCCTCCTCTAGCCTTTGCTGATTTGCTGGGCATTCACTAGTAGTGCCAGGTAATAAATGCTTTTCTTGCAACAAATCATTTAATCCTCATAGCAACTGCACGTGGCAGTCCCACTTACCATCCCATGTTACAGGAGGCTTAAATTGTTTTAACAACCAGCCAACGTTGGTAGCTGTGGAGACAGCCCCCAATCCTAGCCTGTGACCCATGTTAAACCTGCACTTTCCTCTCCACGTGGTCTGCGGGGCGGCTGACTTACGTTGTAGACCTGGTTGGGGCCCTGATTGTAAACGGGACCGGGACCGTCTGCGCTCCTGCCGAACTAGAAAAGAGGAGTGAATATTGTCAGGCTTGCAAGGGATTTTCAGGGCCAGAGGTTGCCTAATCGAAAGCCTCATCCCAGCCTTAGGCGGCAAAGTAATTCGTGCCCTGCCCGCTGTGGCTGGTCCCTTGCAGGTGCTGGCAGCATGGCAGCTCCTGTCTCCTTCTGCAGTGACAGGAGCCTCTACTGTGCTGGTCTAGGACCCACTGCAATACCTGTGCCCACCTCTAGCGCATGCGCACAAGTGCCGGGTTCTCGGCTGAGGGTCCATCCTCCCCAGATGCTGGAGACAATCCCAAGGGGAAGGTGACAGCACAATGTCCTGCTTCCTCTCCGGACCCCTAGGGCAGGTGTGCCCAGCCCTGTGCCTCTGACCCCAGCCAAGGGAAGGCTGGTACTTGCTCAGCATTCAGATGCGCTGCCCAAAGAACACACAGCCAGCCTTGCTCTTTCTTCAGCGCTCCCAGGCCTTACCATTCAGAGCATTGGAAACAACTTAGAGAACATCTACTGCAGTGTCTTTCAAACTTTAGACAATCAATACAACTCTCTTTTCCAGATGGAGTCCTGAAATGATGACGGGGAAATTGGAGTCTTCCCTTCCCCCTCAAACTTTCCTCCTCTTGCCCACCCAACACAGCTGCTCTGAGAAATGTAAGGTCTGTAAACACCAGCTGAAAGCCCATGCTGTGAGCCAACCCAGATGAGGAAAGTGAGAGAAAGGTTGGCATGCCCTTGATCAGCAGCTGGGCACTGGGACCTGGGAAGAGATTGTGGGTCCCCTATCTCCCATTCTTAGTTGCCTAAAGCAGAAGCCCTCTCCTGGCTGTCCCCAGTACTCATGCCCAGGCCATTCTGATGCACACACATTTGCACAATTTCTCACAGGGTGCCAGCACCAGGCACCAGGCTCTTCTTCTCAACCTACTGGGCTCAGCTCACACCCCTCCCCAGCTCCCCAGCCCACCCCATATGCACGTCTGCTCTGACCATCGACACTGAACTTGAGCCACTAACCAAGTGGAGAAGCCCACACCTTCCGCCAACCACCCCCTGGTACCCACCTTTGCTTTTAGGAAGAGAGCAGTGATAATGACGCCATAGATGAAGAGTATCCCATCCAGCAAGTAGCAGAGTTTGGGGTCCAGCAGTCCAAAGCTCTGAGCCTCTGTGCCAAGAGATATGACTGATCAGTCAGGTCCAGGGTAACTGACCAGTCCTCACCACTCTGGGGGGCCCTATGACCAACTGTGGTCAAGGAAGTCATGGCAAGAGGCTGGAGCTAACCCTTTGGCCCTTCTGACCACAGCCTTCCTCCTGCTGGCTTTGTCCAGCTCCTGGAATAACCCCAGGCTGCTCCAACAGCAGGCCTGGCCACAGAGACTGTGAGGACGGGAGGGAGGAGGGTGGAAACCAGGGACCCCCAGGGAAGGTGAGGCTGCAGTACACCTGAGCAGAGCCTGAGAGAGCCCAGCTGTGTGAGGCTCTGTATGAACCACATCTGGAAGCCAGTGCAAGATGCCCACATCGAGATAAATGGTTCTAGGCAGGTTACAGTGTGGGACTCCCCGAAGCCTATCTGCAGAGCGAGAGTGAACCCCATGAGGGCAGAACCTAGAGGGCTGACAAGGGCAGGCTCACAGATTGGTTGGCCAAATGAGTGGATTTCGAGCTGTAATTATTAGGACACAGATTTTGGTTCACCTCACCCTCCTGGTGTTGCACTGTGGGTTAACACTCTGGACTGCAAAGTCGGTTTGAACCGCAAGTGGTTCAAACTCACCAGCTGCTCCTTGGAAATCCTATACAGGTCTCGATGGCACCACCACCACAACAACAACAAAGAGCAGTTCTGGAGTCCTGGAGTGGCACTGTAGTTATGAGAACTGGACTGCTGACTATAGGGCCAGGGGTCAAACCCACCAGCTACTCCTTGGAAACCCTGTACAGGATACCTATGAGTTGGATCTGACTCAATGGTACTCAACAACAAAGAGCCATACCCTTCTGTCCTATAGGGTCACTGTGGCAGTGGACACATTCTAATAGGCAAATACACAGCAACTCAACTTGTGAAATGGAGATGTAGTATCTAGCTCACCCCAGCCCTACCTATAGCCACAAGAGCAGCAATCTCCAGCCAGCTGAGTTGGAGACTCTCTCCCAAGTCTGGAACGCCCTCTCGTGGCCTTCTGCAGAACTACATCGGTGCTGAGGGAGTGGAGAGTATGACTCCAGTGCTGTCATATCCTAGTTCAAACTCACCAACTGCTCCTTGGAAACGCTATACAGGGTTACTATGAGTTGGAACCAACTCGATGGCACTTTAACAACAACATATCCTTATTAGTAGTGTGTGTGTTTTTTCACACCCCACACACATCTGCCTCTTAAGTTAAACAGGGTGAAAGTTGTCATATTTCTTTAGCATTAAGTTGTCACCTCCTTTCAACAGCACCATAAAGAAAACTGAAGTACAGAGAACTCATTTATCCAGGAACACAGACCAGGTTCAAGCTAGATTCAGATGAGGACATGTAATCAGGGATATCACTGCTGGCATCCGATGGATCTTGGCTGAAAGCAGTGAATACCAGAAAGATGTTTACCTGTGCTTTATTGACTACACAAAGACATTTGATTGTGTGGATCTTGACAAGCTATGGATAACATTGTGAAGAATGGGTATGCCGGAATACTTAATTGTACTCATGAGAAACCAGTAGACAGACTAAGAAGCAGTTGTTCAAACAAAACAAGGGGATGCTGAGAGGTCTAAAACCAGCAAAGGTATGCATGAGGACCTCAGAGACCCAGGCCTTTTCCTCTCCGCTTTCTCTGGATAGCTTCTGGCTCCTCATTCCCATCTGCCATTGCTAGATTCTGCCCTTTCACTCAACTGTGAAAATCAGACCGGTGTCTCACCCACCTCATCTTCTCAATGGCTGTGCAGTGCGATGAAGTGGGTACAAGAACTCATCTCCCATCCAGCACCTTAGCACTAGTTTTAGTCCACAGCCCTGGGTTTGCCTGCCCTGGAAGCCCCCACTGACCACTGATGGGTGGGGACTGGCCCCAGGAGATTGGCCAGCCCCTAGAGAAGGTCACCACAACTGAGGTGATTTTTCCTTCTAGGACTGGAGAGGAAGTGTCAGCTGCAATTTACGGGAGTGTTTGAGATTCAGAAAAAAGACCAGGAGAAAATAGCTCAGTCTGTCCCATAAAATGAGAACAGAAAAATTACCAGACAGTAAATTTAGAGCAAATAAGAGGAAATATTTCTTTGTGCTGTGCAGAGTCAGCACAATGGGGGGCCAGGGAATTGGGTGTCTCAAGACTCACAAGTAATATGGATAGGACTTTTTTCTTCTTTTTAAAAGAGCAGAACAATTGTATGGCTAATGACAAGTGTGCTGTGCATGTCTGCTGGAGGAGAGGTATTAACTCCAATTCACTTTCCTGGGTTGGGAACCCACCCGCCTCAGTCCAGCTGTGCCTTGCTGGGAGGGCAGGCCTGTGGGAGGCAATGATAGCCCAGACAGTACCACACAGGGACTTTAATTCAATTAATTAAACCTGTGCCAGGGGCTGTCACCTTGGGAAATGCCTTGGATGGAGTATCCATGGGCAACAGTCCATTCCTTGCCCACTTACTGCATTCTGGACCTCAATTTCTGCATCTGTAAAATGGAGGCTAGTCATAGCTACTTTGAGGGTCATGTGATAAGGATCAAATGAAACACTGTATCCTGGTGTGGCGCTGTAGGATATGCAGTGGACCCCAAGGTTCACTTCAACCACAAGGTCTGTGGTTCAAACCCATTAACCACTCCTTGGAAACCCTATACAGGGTCGCTATGCGTCAGAACCAACTCGATGACTCTTAATAGCAACAACGTGGTAAAGAGTAAGGGATCCTGGTGGTGCTACAGGATAAGTATGGACTCTGAATCCTGGCTATACATTAGACTCGGCTCAGACTCCTTCCCAACAAATTCTGACTAAGTGGATTTGGGGACATGGGAGATTTCAGTGCATGGACAGATTTGAGGTTCAGAGTTGCAACAAAACACACACGTAGCCAATATTGGACTGAGCTTGTTAGAGGGAAGTTCAGTCTTCCAAATGTAAATTCACAGATAGGAAGAAATTAACAAAGTCTCAATCTTTCTTAAACACTAATTTTTGCATATATAACTAAACTTATCTAAGCCTCAGTGTCCTCATTTGTAAATGCAAATAATAATAACATCTGTCTTATTAGGTTGCTGTTGTTAAGTGCTGTTGAGTCGGTTCGGACTCATAGCAACCCTGTATAGAGTTTCTGAGGAGCAGTTGATGAGTTTGAAGCACCAACCTTGCGGTTCAAACCGACCTTTTGGTCCAAAGCTTTATCCTACAGCGCTACACCAGGACTCTTATTAAGTGGTGGTGAGGATGAAACAAAATAATTCCTATGAGATGCAGGACTTGGCATATAATTGTTGTTACTGTTGATTACGGCCGTCCCGTGTGGGCAGAGTAGAACTGTGCTCCACACGGTTTTCAAGGCTGTGAGCTTTCAGAATCAGATTGCCAGATCTGTCTTCCACGGCACCATTGGTTAGTCTAGAACTGCCTACCTTCTGACTAGTAGTGGAATGCTTCATGCTCCACGATGTCAGGTACTGTGGTGAGCGTGACTTTTATGTTAAGCACATGGCTGGGCCTTTCTACCGTGTAGCATGAAGTACAGAAGAGACCATGTGAGGTGCCTAAAAGGTGTTCTCTATGGACCGCCAGAAATAGAACTATTATTTACTTCTTCTAAATGCATCCCAAACTGTTATAAATCTTCAAGGAAGCAACTGGTCCATAGGACAAATGGCCCACACACACCACAGCCTCCGCTAACCTGAGACCAGAAGAATTAGATGGTGCCCGGTTGCCACCACTAACCACTCTAACCAGGGACACAATAGAAGGGTCCTGGTTAGAATAGAAGAAAAATATAGAAGAAAACACAAATTCATAAAAAAAACAAACACAAACCCAGACTTAACTACACTGACTGAGACTAGAGGACCTCCTGAGACCATTGCCCTAAGATGCCCATTTAACCTGGAATGGAAGTTACTCACTGAGGTCACCTTTCAGCCAAATAATAGATTGGCCTAACCTCAAGGTCAGCAGTTCGAAACTACCAGCTGTTCTACAGGAGAAAGATGATTTACATAAAGATTTACAGCCTCGGAAACCCTGTGCAGGGTCATTATGAGTCGGAACCGACTCCACGGTACTTAACAACAACAACATAAACTAAACAGCACACCAGACATTTGCCTGAAAGCAAAAATGAGAAGGCCGGGAGGGACAGGAACACAGGAGCCATGAGAATGGGGCAGGCAGATTGTAAGTGGGGAGAGTGATGCACATTACAGGGACAGCAACCAAGTCACAGAACAATTTGGTTATGAGTAGTTGAACGGGAAATTAGTTTGCTGTGTTAACTTTCACCTAAAACACAATAAAATGTTCCAAAAATGTTATAACTCTTGTAACTTTTTTATAAAGATAACAGAAGGGTGAGCTCTTTGTACTCTTTTGTCGTCTTTATAAAACTTTCAGAAGTTCCTGAGACTGACCACTAACAGGAAAGTTCTGAGGCCTGCAGGGGCAGCCTCAGAGAGGTATCGGCACTCCATGTTTTCTTTGGGTGTGGTTCATGCTACGGTAACAATTAAATTGTGTCTTCTGTCCATCTCCCAGTCAGATTGTGAGATTCTGAGGACAAGGATTAGGTCTTAATCAGTTTGTGGGCTAGCACAAGGACCTCTGTTCTCATGCTACTCCCTGTGTGGGGGCCCACAGAGGTACTGCTTAGAATAGTGTCAGAGAAGACCCTGGTTCTACCACCACAAACCTGCAAATACCCTGCTCCCTGCCCCCTCCAGGGAGCCTCCGTCTCATCCAGCAAAGTCCTCTTTATTGAGGGATGGGCTGAGGTGGGTGGGGAAGAGTAACGAGTGAGGGTTAGGGTTATGCCTAGGACTTTGTTTAGTGTTAGGGTTATGGTTAGGACCAGGGTAAGAGTTAAGCGTGAGAGTTGGGATAGGGTTAGTAAGGCTTGGTCTGGTTTTCAGGGTTACAGTTAGGTTTAATTTTAGTTACTTAATTTTTTCTTAAAATTTGTTTGATTTCCTCTTCATTTGCAAGTTCTGTAACTACCCTTTTACTTTATGCTTTTATGGTGTTAAGAAATATCTCTAGTAATCTATTTTCAGTCTTATAGGTCTGTTTTACTCTGAATACTCATTATATCTGGGTTGAGTCTAGGTGATATTGTCATGTATGTTAGTCTTGGGTTGTTGTCTGCTGTTGTTGGCTCTCTGTTCAAAGAACTCTCTTTAATATTTTTTGTAAGGTTGGTCCGGTTTTTACAAACTCTTTTCATTTCTGTTGATCAGAAAATGACTCAATTGATAGATAATTTGCTGGATATCTGTTTCTTGGGAGAGCACAGTGTAGGCTAAGCACTGAACTGTCAACCACAAAGTTGGCTATTGGAGCCCATCAGTTGCTTCTCAGAAACACTATACAGGGTCACTACGAGTTGGAAACAACTTGATGGCATTTAGTAGCAACAACAATGAGTCTAGATTGGCAGTTTTTTTTTTTTTTTTCTTTCTTTCAGAGTTTTTCATATGTCATTCCATTGTCTTCTTGCCTGCATGGTTTCTGCCAAGCCATCAAATTCCTTTCAGGAGCAGGGTACCTGCCAACTTCGCTCACATCCAACTAATAAGGATACCTGGCATTTGAACTCTGATTTCGGCTTTGCAGATCACTTCCTGTGTCTGATAGAGTTTGAATCTCATGAGATCCCAGAACATAGGCAGGTGGCTGATCCAGGTCCTAATCCAAAGACCAATAAACCAAGACCAGAGGACTAAAAGGACTTCACCCACAACAACTGCAGGTTAGTGGCAGAGCGGGAGGGGATTCCTGGGTCTCCCAACTCCAGGTACTTTTCTTGCCTCTGGGTGTACCTCCCACCTGGGAATAGGACACAGGCTTCTCACCAACCTCTGAAGTCACAACCTCACTGTCTTAGTCTCAGTAACCTGGGAACTTCCTACGCACTATGTCTCCTCCCCAGCAAGCTTTGGAAAACACAGATGATGCCTTCTGCTTTCACTTGCTTGTGCCCCCTTGTCTCCTAGCCCACATGAGAAGGGAAAAGAACACAAAGGCTGGAAGATTTGCTTTGTGTTTGGGGAACAGCTTTCTGAATCTCTCTGGGCTCAGTTATTCCATCTACAAAATGAGGTTGATAAGATATCAGGTCAAATTCAGTAATTGTATGTGGGGCAATGCTCACAAAGCGTGTGCTGGGCTGGAGTCTCACCTGGTCTTCTCCACCCACAGCATAGACTCTCCTGCTGGTACTAACAGCAGCAGGAGCACATCAGCCCCTCCCAACTCTCACTGTTTCATGCCAGGGTTGGCACAGAACATAGTCATGCTCCCCTGGCTCAAGGTGGAAACCCACTTCTAAGAGATGCTTCCAAGGCAATACAGACCTAACTTGGAAACATTGTGGGTTCAACTTTAGACCAGCACGACAAAGTAAATATCACAATAAAGCAAGTCACACAGATATATCCCAGTGCATATAAAAGGAGTCCTGGTGTGGCGCTGTGGGCTAATGCGTCAGACTGCAATCATTTGAACTGCAAGGTTGGTGGTTCAAGCTCACCAGCTGCTCCTTGGAAACCCTATAAAGAGTTGCTATGGGTCGGAATCGACTCGACGGCACTTCACAACAACAACAACAAGTGCATATAAAAGTTCTGTTTACACTATTAAGTGTGCAATGATATTATAAAAATGTTTGAAATAGTGTAAGAATTATCAAAATGTGAGGGAGACATGAAATGCTGTTGGAAAAATGGTGCCAATAGATTTGCTTGGTGCAGGGTTGCCACATATTTTCAATTTGTAAAAAAAAAAGAATCTGTGGATGGCAAGAAAGTGAAAGGCAATAAAATGAGTATGGTTGTAATGTATTGCCCTTTATCCAAGGCAATAAAACGAGTCCACTTGTAATACATAAGCTCAAACTGTCTGGCACAGAAGGCTCTCAGTAGAGTGTGGATGCTCTGAGGACTCCTGGATGCACAAAATGATAATGATCTTAAACAGTTCAAACACATCCAGCTGGTTTGCAGGAGCAAGACCTGGGGATAGACTCCAAGAAAGATCACAGGCTAGCCACTATGAGTTGGAATGACTCCAAGGCACCCAATAACAACAACACTCACCACATCACAACTCATAGGACGATTTAGTGGACTTGTCCTTGTGTTTTCTGCTCGAATCCTCACAACATCTCTGTATAGAATGGGCAGAGTTATTACCAATTCTATTTTGCAGATGAGGAAATTGAGTCTTTGGAAAGATACCCAACTTGCCCAAGATCACTTCGCTAGAAAGTTCCCCAGTGCATTTGACTGCAAAGTCCCTTCTCTCTCCACTTTATCCCAGTGCCCCTCGGCTTCCTCTTAACCAGAGAATTTCCCACTTTCAGCAGGAATCTCTTCTCTGGCACCTTTAGACTTTGCTTGAATACTGTGGCTGGAAGGGCGCTGACTACTTCACAATCACTGGTGATGAGTTCTCATTTTCTGAGTTTTGTTCCTTTTATGTGGTGATTTTACCTTCAAAATCACAAAGAATACAGAGTTCCCTTCTTCCTTTCAAAGCCCACCTGCGTCCAGCTGGTCTCCACCTTAATTGGAAGCATGTTAGCATTGCAGGTAAGAAGAAATATTTTGAAGGTAGACAGACATGATTCTACGTTCTAGTTCAGCTATTTAACTAGCTGTGGAACCATGGAGTAATCATAACTACTGCCGAGGCTGTGTGACATGAAAATGGGGATGTTCTTGACATCTGGTGAGATGGATAGCCTAGGATCCACTTGGGACTGGCCAGTCTCCAAGCCCCCTGACCTTCCTCCTTTTGTACCCCCAACCTTAGGCTCAGCCCCACCCCAGAGCCCTGACAACATGGGTAATGGCGCTGCAGGCTAAGAGTTGAGAAAACAGGAAGTCACATGTTCTCAGGAAGGTGGTGACAGCTTTGGAGGTGCCTGTGCAAAGTGCTGGGTGTGATGCCATGGGCATCCAGATCTTCCCCGTGGGGCAGGGGGGCTCTTCCTTTCACTGAGCAAATAACTTACACTGCATCAGGAAGATCTGGGCTAGGTACACAAAATAACAGTTATAAGCAGTAGCTGAAGAATTGATGCAAAGGCTAAAAGCTCTTGACTGCTAACTAAAGAATTAGCCGATTGAAGCCACCAGCCACTCTGTAGGAGAAAGATGTGATAGTCTGCTTCCATAAAGGTTTACAACCTGGGAAACTCAGTGGGGCAGGTCTATTCCGTCCTGCGGGCTATGAGCTGGAATGGATTTCATAGCAATGGGTTTGTTTGTACTTGAGTTGGAGAGAGGCTCCATGCACGGAACCACATGTGAATTTTCTCCTTCAGTCCTCACAGTGACTTTAAAATCTGTTGCCCTCAAGTTGATTTTGACTCATGGTTACTTCATTTGTGTCAGAGTAGAACTGGGCTCCACAGGATTTTTAATAGCTGATTTTTTTTTTTTTTTAAATTTGTTGTTGTTGTTGTTAGGTGCCATTGAGTCGGTACCAACTCATAGCAACCCTATGCACAACAGAACGAAACACGGCCCACTCCTGGGCCAACCTCACAATTGTTGCCATACTTGAATTCATTGATGCTGCCACTTTGCCAATCCATCTCGCTGGGGGTCTTCTTCCTTTTCTCTGATCCTCTCAACCTTACCAAACATGATATCCTTCTCCAGCGACTGGTCCCTCCTGACAATATGTCTGAAGCATGAGAGACAAAGTTTGGCCATCCTGGCCTCCAAGGAGCACTCTGGTTGTACTTCTTCCAACACAGATCTGTTTGTTCTTTTGGCAGCCTGGGGTACTTTCAGTATTCTCCTCCAGCACCATAACTCAGAAGCATCAATGCTTCTATGGTCTTCCTTTTCACTGTCCAGCTTTCGCATGCATATGAGGTTATTGAAAATACCATGGTTTTGGTCAGGCGCACCTTAGTTCTCAAGCTGACATCTTTGCTCTTCAATACTATAAAAAGGTCTTGTGCAGCAGATTTGCCTAATGCAATACATCATCTGATTTCTTGACTGCTGCTTCCATTGACTGTTGATGGTTGATCCAAGAAAAATGAAGCCCTTGACAACTTCAATCTTTTCTCCGTTGATAAGAATGTTGTTTATTGGTCCAGTGGTGAAGATTTTTTTTTTCTTTATATTGAGGTGCAATCCATACCGAAGGCTGTGGTCTTTGATCTTCATCAGTAAGGATTTCAATTCCTCTTCACTTTCTGCAAGCAAGGTTGTATCATCTGCATATTGCAGGTTGTTAATGTGTCTTCCTCCAATCCTGATGCTACGTTTTTCTTCATACAACCCAGCTTCTCGGATTATTTACTCAGCATACAGGATGAATAAGTATGGTGAAAGAATACAACCCTTTCACACACCTTTCTTAATTTTAAAACATTCGGTGTTCCCATGTTTTATTGAAACAACTGCCTCTTGGTCCATATACAGATTCCTCATGAGCACAATTAAGTGTTCCAGAATACTCATGCTTCGCAATGTTGTCTATAGCTTGTCATGATCCACACAGTCAAAAGCCTCTGTGTAGCCAATAAAGCACAGGTAAGCAGTGTTCTAAGGAGCTCTGGTAGTGTAGTGGTTACAAATCAGGCTGCTAATCTCACGGTCAGCAGTTCGAAACTACCAGCTGTTCCGCAGGAGAAAGATGAGGCTTTCTGCTCCCGTAAAGATTTACAGCCTCAGAAACCCTGTACAGGGTCACTATGAGTCGGAACAGACTCCATAGCACATAACAACAACAACAAACATCTTTCTGGTATTCTCTGCTTTCAGCCAAGCTCCATCAGACATCTAACTAACTTTACAGCTGGGGAAACTGAGGCTCAGAGACATTAATAACATGTCTGAGGTGTAGAACCAGGGTTGAGCCCAGGCCGTTCTGGATCCATAGTCTAGATTCTGCCCTTGGGCAATTGACTAATTGTCCAGGCTATAGAGAGGGGTACCCATCAAGCTTGGAGTCCTTGTTTCTCCAAAGATTGAACTAGAGCAGATGATATCCTGACTCTACATTTTTTTTCTTTGAGGGAGCAGGCAGGTTGACAGATACAGATGGCCTGCTACCAAATGGGTGGTCAGGACCCATAGGAGCTGACCCACCGGAGACCCACTAACCACTTTGACTTGTACAGCAAGTCTACATAAATGGTTAGTACCTGTCATGGACTGAATTGTGTTACCCCAAACCATATGTTAATTTGTCTAGGCCATGATTCGCAGTATTGGGTGGTTGTCCCTCATTTTGTGGTCTAATGTAATTATCCTCTTTTCTGTGACTTTCCATTTTGTGTGCTGTAAATCTTGACCTCTAGGAGCTAATGAGACAGGATTAGGTTAGTTAATGAGGACCAGGTTGTGTTTGTTATGCTAATGAGGCAGGATTCAGATGGGCTATAATACCCTTGTTGTTGTTAACTGCCATTGAGTTGATTCTGACCTATAGTGACCCTGTATAGAGTTTCTGAGGAGCAGCTGGTGAGCTTGAATTGCCAACCTTGTGGTCCAAAGCAACTTTGCAGTCCAGCACGTTAACCCACAGTACCACACCAGGACCTTTACTTAGTTCTACTGTAAGAAGCATTTCCCTGGGGGTGGCCTGCTTCACCTTGTATCTTAGAAGAGATTAAAGGAGAGAGCAGGGAATAAAGAAAGGAAGACCTTCTACCACCAAGAAGGAAGAACTGGGAGCAGAAAGTGTCCTTTGGACCAAGGGTCCCTGTGCTGAGAACTTCTTAGACCCAAGGGAAGATTGATTCTAAGACATACGGTGATCTCCAAGGAACACCAGGCCCACATATATTGAAAGGAACCAAGGACTTTCCTTCAGAGCCAACAGAGATCTTCCCCTAGTGCCTGAATCCAGACCTCTGGCTTTCTGAGCTGTAAGAGAACACACTGTGTTCACTAAAGCCGTCTGGTGTGGTGTTCCTGTTCTAGCTGCAGTGGAGAACTAGAGAACATGTCGTTTATCAGCAATCACTTGGGTTTACCACACAACCCCCTCCTCAGTGCCAGATTTAAAACAGGTTTCATTGTAAAGTTAATCGGGCTGCAACTACCCACAAATCATATATCCTTATAGACCAGGATGCCAAGGGAACCTAGAAAAAAGGGGGCCATTTGGTTTTTTTAAGGGTAACAGGATTATGAACACATTTTTTTCTTGTATTTTCATTTCCATTAAAACTATTATGATTTGTGCAATATTTAAAAAAAATATTTTTTATATAAGTGCAAGGATATAATCAAACTTAACCACTGCAGGATAATGCACTGGACTGAAACGTTGGTTTGAACTGCAAGGTAGACAATTCAAACCCACTAGCCACTCCTCAGAAACCTTACACGGGGTCACTATGAGTCGGAACCGACTCAGTGGCACTTAACAACCCATAATACTATGTTCAAACACAGTCACAATTAGCGTGATGTAAGATTGCCTTCTAAGGTTTTTTTTTCTTTCTTTTTTTTAAATGTATAACTTGCAAGCATTCTTTATTAAAAAATCTGTATCCTTTCTTTGTGTGTCAGTGAATATTATATTGTAACGTGGGAGGAAGTGAGGCTTTCTGCTCCCATGAAGATTTAAAGCCTCAGAAACCCTAAAGAGGGTTGCTATGAGTCAGAACCAACTAAAAGGCACTTGACAAGAATATTGTGATATTCATGCTATCTCATAGTTTTACTGGATATCCTTTCTTAATGATTGCTTAATAACCCTTTCACTATTTGTTCAACCATTCTTTTATTGATGAACATTTAGATTGTTTCAATTTTTCACCATAATATATAATTCCATAGTACATATAAGCACCAGACTGCTAAACACAATGTAAGTGGTTCAAACCTACCAGCTGCTCCTCAGAAACTCTCTACAGTGTTGCTAATGAGTGGGAATCAACTTAACGGCACTTAACAACAACAACAACAAATAATTCCATAGCAAACCATTTCATTTCTAAATTTAAACCAGTTGTGTTGAGTTGGTTCTAACTCATGGTGATCTTATGTGTGTCAGACGATAACTGCTTTACATAGGGTTTTCAAAGGCTGAATTTTTCGCAAGTAGATTGCCAAGTCTTTCTTCCAAAGTGCCTCTGGATGGATTCGAACCCCTAGCCATTTGGTTAGCAGCCAATTTTGTTGACTGTTTGCACCACCCAGGGACGCTATAAATAATACTCTCAGTAATGAAAGCTAAGACAAATAGCCCAAGAGAAAAAATTAACAAGACACCAGGGCTCCTTTTAAGAAACTGTAGTAATCATGTAAATATAACTTTTATATTTACTGGGAAACCAAAATGTTCCTATGACTCACTTTATTGCAATAGTCACTTTATTGTGCTGGTCTGGAGCCAAACCCACGGTATTTCCAAATATTCCTCTATGTATTATTCCTGTAATTTGAAAAATTCTAATAAATTTTTTTTAAATTACAGACAAGCAGAACAGATTTAGTTCATGATTGCCGACTGGAGAAGGCCCAGTTAGCTGTGTGACAGGGCCTAAACTCTGACTTACTCTGTGTGGGCTCTGACCTGCTCTGTGGAGGCCCTCCATTATCTGCTTGTGTTCACCCCAACATAGTCATTCTCTTCTCTTCCTGCTCTCACCCCATAACCCAAACTATAGTTTCCACCCAGAAAGTGTACTCATTTTCATCTTAGCAGAGGGTCTGACACATAGTAGGACCTCAAAACACAGTGCTGGCCACTGTAATTAAGAGAAAGTGCCAGTTACTGCAGAAGGCAACAAGGTTGAAGGTGAAAGAACTCACAGTTGAACAAAGAAGTGGGCAGGCCCACCTGGGCAGCCAAGATCAGGTACCGCAAACTGGGTGACTTAAAACAACAGATGTTCCCTGCCTCACATTTCTGGAGGTCAGAACTCTGAAATCAAGGTGTTGGCAGGACCATGCCCCTCTAACTGCTCACAATTCCGGGATATCTTTGGCATAGATGCATCATTTCAATCTCTGCCTGTCTTCATGTGGCCATCTTCCTTTTGTGTCTGGCTGTGCCTCGTCATATATAAGGGCACCTCTCAGATGGGATTGTTGTTTTTAAGTGCTGTTGAGTTGGCTCCAACTCACAGTGCCTCTGCATAGGATTTTCAAGGAGCAGCTGGTGGGTTTGACCTTGCAGTTAGCAGTCCAGTGCTTATCTTACAATGCCACACCAGGGCTCCATTCAGATGGGATTGTTGTTGTTGTTGTTAAGCGCCATTGAGTCAGGTTCCAACCCATAGAGACCCTGTATAAGGTTTCCAAGGAGCGGCTGGTGATCTTGAACCAACAATGTTGTAGTTCAGACTGACTTTGCAGTCCAGTGCATGAACCCACAGTGCCACACCAGGACTCTTCAGATGGGATTGCTGTTGTTAAGTACCGTGGAGTCGGTTCTGACTCATAGTGACCCTGCACAGGGTTTCCGAGGCTGTAAATCTTTATGAGAGCAGAACACCTCATCTTTCTCCTGCGGAATCAATGGTAGTTTGGACTCACTTTATTCCAATATGATAAGATCTCGTGTTAGCTGATAACATCTTCAAAGACCATATTTCCCAACAAGGACACATTTACAGTACCGAGGGTTAGGGCTTCAACCTTTGGAGGGGGTGGGGTGTAGGAGGTTTTACACAATTCAACCAATCACAAGAAATAAGCAGATATTCACAAGGCGAGGGATGCACAGGGTGCTAAAGAAACATAGGATATGGTCTCTAGAAGGCAGGCAATGTCTGCAACCATGCTCCAGGAGTGAGACAAGACGGTCCAATGTCCTTTGATGGTGAGCATGTTGCATGCTTCAGTTCCCTTCACTTCTCTGCCCAGCAAACCCCAAAGACCAGTGCACAAGTCTCTCATGTTAGTGGACAAGCCTTGCTATGTATCAGCACTAAAGATAGACCAGTATAGATATAGATGATATTGATAAGAGGGAGCTTCAAAAAGTTCAAGGGAAAATGGAATGAAAGGATAACAGATTTTTTTTCCCCCATAAACGTTTTGAAGTTCCCTCATACAGATGATATATAGCTATTACAGATGTAGATAATATGGATCTAGATGGCTTAGACACGTGGCCTTCCCTGGCCGACTCCAGGGACAGAATCTCTGACAACGATCATGCCAAACATGTACTCCACACTTTCAAATGATAAAAGCTTTTTAAATTCTTGAAGTTAATTGATTCTAACAACTACTTAGTGAGATGAGCTGGGCAGATGTTATTTGCGCCGTTTTGAAGATGATGAGACTGAAGGCCAGTAACAAGTGACATGCAGCACATACATGTGACAGTCAGAACACAGCATCTACCCTCACATAACCCTCTAGAACACTTAGCACCATTTATAAGAAATCCACTCTAAATCAAACCTCTCAATGTCAAAAGCCCAGGCAGAATTTTGTCATTTTTCTCACATTTTAAATGCCATTTTTTTTTGACTCTACAATTAATTTGCTGTTAATTTAGTCTATGGATAAACTTGCACAAGTATGCAGACATGTACGTATAAGATGTTTATTGCATTATTATCTGTGGGGGGAATAAACCAAAGCAAAACAAAAGGATTCACACCATAAGTGCCCCCAACTGGGAACCTGATAACTTTTGGTATAACCATATGTAAATAGTCAAAAACCTAAAAATACAACCGGTAATTCTATGTGTACTGTGACAGAAAGATCTCCAAAAGAATTCGTGAACAAAGCAAACAGTAGAATGGTATATAAAATATTTGTGTATATTAAAAAATTATATAGGCTGCATATATATGCTGGCATATACAAAACTACATCACAACTGTTGTTGTTGTGTTGTGAAGTGCCATCGAGTCGGTTCCGACCCATAGCGACCCTGTACAGGGTTTCCGAGGGTGTAAATCTTTACGGGAGTAGAAAGCCTCATCTTTCTCCCGCGGAGTGGCTGGTAGTTTCGAACCGCTGGCCTTAAGGTTCGCAGCCCGATTCGTAACCACTACGCTACCACACAAAAAAACTATTACCCGTGGTTACCTCTGCAGAGGAAAGGAGAGGTTGGGATAATTTTAGTTAATTTTCACTTTGCTCCTTTTTGTGTTATTTGAAATTCTGGCAATGAAAGTGAACTACTTTTATAATCCTAAACAGTCAAAAGAAAATTACGCGAATCAAAGGAGGCATACATGGCAGAATTCTTGGCAAAGAAGAGAGTGGAGAGGCCAGGGGCTACTCCATTTAACAAAGGTCCTTGAACTTGGTTTTGATTCAAGAACTTTCTAGTGATGACTTACTAGGGTTGGCAATATCTCAGATATACAAGAATTTTTCACTGCAATTGTAATTCAGAAGCAGAATTCATTTGATATAAAGACATGGAAACAATTACTGCTGGCAAATAAAACTATCATCGCTGTTGTTATTGCTAATATTCAATGCTGCACGAACAAGGTGTATTCATTGTGCCATTCCCCCACCTCCACCTCTAACTTGAGCACCTGGCAAAGCCTGCAGGTGAAATGAGATGAAAGTGGTCCAGGCCCACCGAGGCAGGTTCCCAAGAGGGTACACAAGTGCTTGGTCATCCGTGCTGAGGTTGCTTGGAGAACCCAGGGGAGGCCATACTTGCAGCCTAGATCGTCTCTGGGAGCCTTCTGACAGAGCTGCTTGTGGGGCACCTGTCAGGACTTTCTACAATCACAGCAGAACCCGCATACCTATCCGCTTGCCTGTTACACTGCAGCTAGGGGTCCCTAAGGCAGGGACAGTGTCCCCTCCACTCTAGTCCCCACGATGGACTTCTCATCCATGTGAAGCTGCGTGGGGCAGCTTCCCACTGCAACAAGTGTTCTCAGAGGTTGGGAGGAGAAATGCTATTTGGATATGAAAACAGTCACAGATACCTTATGAACTGGAGACAACAGTTCACTTGAATGTTACGGAGACAAGTCTGAGCTCTGCAAGACTTCCCACTGTCGGCGGTGTTAAGGTCCCTCCTAGGGGCTTAAGCACCTTATTCCTTTGCCCAGGCCACCCCCACTGTCTGACATCGGGTCAGTCCCCTCCTGGGCTGGGTTCTTTCCAACCACACAGAAAGGCAAGATGTAGTCACGAACCCAGACCCAAGGAGGACAGAGGTCCCCACGAAGGGAGGAAGCCCAACAGCCTGGCTTCCCGCACAGCTGGCGGGTGGGCGCTGTCCCGCGTGGTCCGGGCGGTGCGGTTACAGGGAGCGGGCCCCCCCCCCCCCCCCGGCCGCCAGCTGCCTCTCGCTCGAGGTTTCCTGTCGAGCGCTGCCATCCCGGCCCGGTTATCGCCGGTGATCTCCCATCCGAACTGCTCTCACACACAGGCACCCGCCCCCACTTGCGGTCCCTTTCCCTCAAACCGCGCCGCCCCCAGCCCGCTGAGCTGCAACTTGAGAAGTCGACCTGGGGGTGGGAGCCCTCCAGGAGTGACGTGGGTCGCGGCCCAGCTCTGGGTGGTTGGGGCCGAGGGTCTGTTTCCCAGATGTTGGGGTGTGTTACTCCTTCTTGAGAGTCCCTGGGGCCTGCCTGGGTTAGGGATAGTGATGGGGTAACCCTGGCTCCCCCAGGACGCACATGCCTGACACACACATATCCCTCACACACATGTCCTTGCTCATTGACACGCATGACAACAGCTGTACATCCCTGAGGACCGCTGCACCTCTCCAGTCTGAGGACGCTGAAGACTCGAAGCTCCTTACAGTCAAGACAGAGCCTCCCGGTTCAGCAAGTCCCCTCCGTCACAGAGCAGGGAGGAAGTACAAGGGTCTCTCTTCTCACACAGGGGACTCCAAATGTCGTCAAAGCTGCCACTCTGAGAATAGCAGCTACTTTCACTTCAGAGCCCAACAAACATTCAGTTTCAAGGCTTTTCTGGGGTAAACGCCCAGGCGTGGGGAGGGCACCGAACTGAACTCTATTTTCTCATCTAATGGGGGATGCCAGGGTGGAGAGCCAGGAATATACCCTGAAACTGGCTGTGGATGTGAGGGCAGGGGTCAGAGTGCCCATTGCCTCTGCCAGGTTTTCTCTGACTTGAGCTAATAAGGTCTCATGGCAAAGTATTTATGCAGAATACAAGTGCAGAGGGTTTTGATACAGAAGTACGGAAAAGGTGATTAAACTTGTTTCTGGGTAAAGGGAAGATTTTTATTCCTCTTGGTTAATAACTGTACAAAAGTCCTTAGCAGTGTTTCAAAATGTGTTCTGGGTCTGGTATCAGAATTACCCCCAGAGCAACTTCTAGACTCTGCAGGCTGGTACAGGCTCTGCGTTTTAACAGCTTCTCCATAATTCTCATGTCCACTATACATGGTGCACCCTTACCTTCTGGGATGGGTGGGTCTGAGTCTCTAAATCAAGGGTAGGGAATCTTTTTCCTGCCAAAACTTATAACACCATTCACAGGCCATACAGAATTATCAACTTAAAAATTAGCTTGCTATTATCTGGCCATTCAATTAACTCACCCCTAATGTGATGGCTTCTGGTGTGGTGCTGTAGGATCAGCATTGGACTGCAAACCACAAGGTCAGCAGTTCAAACCCACCGGCTGCTATTCAGAAATTCTATACAAGGTCATTATGAGTTGGAACTGACTTGTGGCACTTTAACAACAACAATGTGATGGCTGAACTGTGGTTGCCTTGGCAGGGCAACACCAAATGATTTTGAGGGCCTTATACAGCCCACGTAATCCTGGTGTGTTGCCGTAGGATAAGCACTTAACGTCAAGGTTGGTTTGAACTGCTCCTTGGAAACACTATACGGGGTTGCTATGAGTTGGAACCGACTCCATAGCACACAACAACAACAACAGCTTACGACCCGCGGGTGAATGCTCTCCACCCCTGCTCTAAACAGATCAGCTCTACTGCGGCATGTCCTTCCTATCTATTATAGACACAGATCAACCCAACAGGGACCACGGCTCCCAGAGAAACCTTGAGTGAGGCATTCCTTAGAATCTTAAGAACATCTCTGGTTCATTCCCCACATTTTTATCATGTCCATGGGTAGTCTCATGTGGACATCATGCTATATCTAACACTGCTGTTTCAAGATGCGCTTTGTTCAATGTATACCAAGGAGAATAGTTCTGGAATTTATCTTTCTCTTGCCAGCCCTGCTTACTTCACCTTTAGTCATTCACCCAGTGAACATTTGCCGAGGGTCATGTTGGCAGGTGCAAGAATCTGCCCTGAGAGCAGCTGAGGACTCTAGACTCATGGAAAGAGAGGGACTAAGAGCTGGCAGCCAGGAGGCAGGCTTGAAGAAGGTGCCCTTTGGTTGTTTAAATTACTATATATTCCTGAGTGTTTTTGTGTACATCTTCCCCCCCCACCCAAAAAAAAAAAGAATAACTGAAGGAATGGAAGCAAATACTGTTGAATGATGATACATGGAAGAGACTGCAATCATTGCAATGAAACAATGGTACAAAGCCTATATTCTCCCCTTTAAACTATCACTTAGTTCACAATAAATTTTTTTAAAGAAAGAAAGAAAGAATCTGCCCTGAAAGTCTCACTCCTAACCTGTGTCCTGGAAGATTCTGCTCATTAGTTCTTTTGTTTCTACCACTGTTGTTGTTGTTATGTGCCGTCGAGTCGGTTCTGACCCATAGCGACCCTGTACAGGGTTTCCAAGGCTGTAAATCTTCACAGGAGCAGAAAGCCTCATCTTTCTCTTGGGGAGCGGCTGGTAGTTTCAAACTGCTGACCTTAAGGTTCGCAGCCCAATTTGTAACCACTACACTACCAGAGCTCCTTGTAAGCCCAGATTTAGGTATTAGCAGGATTCAGCAATTATGTAATTGTTGGAATGATTAAGAAATTGATTGATTAATTAAACATCATTAACATATAAACTCTGGTAGCATAGTGGTTATGAATCGGGCTGCGAACCTTAAAGTCAGCGGTTCAAAACTACCAGCCGCTCCACGGGAGAAAGTGCCACAGAATGATCTAAAATTATGAACCATAGGTTAAATTGATCAATAAACAAAATGTTAGTTATATTTTCAAATAATACATTCAACATATTTTTCTTCAACCTTCAAATACCTTTTCAGATGAAGTACCTCTGAAAGAAATAGCTCCAATCGTTAATCTAAAAAGAGTGTGAGAAATACACTAATTTCTCTGTATTCTCAGACCTTTAGGACCTTTAGACTCAGTGTATCTCTTATACTTTTTTTTCAAATTAACAATTGGACTGACTCATGGCTTTAAATTTAGAGGTATTTCCTGAAATGGTGTCTGAAAGTTTGAAGAGAAGCATACTGAGCATAATATTTGAACATGTAACTACCATTCTACTTAAAAATAAGTTTACGGTAATCTCTTTCCAGACAATGTAATTCTCAGAACAACCCCCCCCCCCCGCCACACACACACACACAAATTATTTGGTAAGAGAGATCTGTCCTCACCATTAACAATAAACTCCATAAGGTCAGGTGGTGGCGGTGGTTATGTGCCGTAGAGTTGGTTCCGACTCATAGTGACCCTGCACAGGGTTTCCGAGGCTGTAAATCTTTACGGGAGTAGAAAGCCTCATCTTTCTCCCACAGAACTGTTGGTAGTTTCAAACTGCTGACCTTGAGGTTCACAGCCCAATTCATAACCAGTACGCTACCAGAGCTCCTTTAGATCAGGATCATATTTTATTCTCCTTAGACTCTTTAGTCTCCAACTGGTGCCAGCATAGGTGATTATGGGGTTTGATGAATGAAGAAATAAGACAGTCAGGGGAGGCAGGGGTTCTCCTGCATCCTTGGCTCTGGAGCCAAGCCCAGAGTAATGGCCTGTGTTTTCAACCCTGGGTCCCTAATCCCTTCAAACGTCAGGCAAGAAGAAATGAGATGACCACTAAGAGCTTATGTCTGATGTTGACAACACACACACACATATATGGTGTTATTGTTCAGTGCCATCGAGTTGGTTACAACTTATAGCAACCCCATATAAGGTTTTTGAGGAGCAGCTGGTGGGTTTGAACTGACCTTGTGGTTGAGTGCTTATCTTACGGTGCCACAGCAGGACTCTGTGTGTGTGTGTGTGTGTGTGTGTGTGTGTGTGTATGAATCCGAAAAATCCGACTATGTATGCAGCAAAGTGTAGCAGAAAGACCGTGATTATTAGATCCACAGTTGACTAGGACTGTGCCCTTGGGTAAATTATTTCTGAGCCTCTGAGTCAACCGATTAATGTGTTCAGCTGCTAACTCAAGGGTTGGAGGTTTGAGTCTACTCAGGAGGCACCTTAGGAAACAGACCTGATGATCAATTTCTGAAAAATCAGCCATAGCAAATCTTATGGAGCAAAGTCCCTCTCTGACAAAAACAGGGGCTGCCATGAATCCAAATCAACTTCACAACAACTGTTTTGTTTTTGAGTCTGGGTTTGGAGGCACCAGGGATACGGGATGAGCACATTTCCTAATTTCCTACACCAGGTCATTGTTGAGACAAGGTGTGGGTTGATGGCAGTCAGCTGAAGCTTCCCCCAAAGGTATGTTTGTAAGCCTGGTACCCCTTGGTATGTGGAGCCCACACCCTGTGAGCATTCGCCCATAATGTACTGTTCATGGATCAAAGGTCCTACAAAGCTAACGCTGGCACAGCTGCCACACTAGAGGCTGGGGGTGGTTGTGAACTGAGGACCATGCCGGGCTGCCATCAAATTACAGGTCTGCTTCTGTGGAAGCACCTTCTAGACAGCACTAGGATCTCCTTCTTCTTGGGGGTGGGGCACTCAGGGGAGCTTGGAGCATGTCACTGCCCCTCTGGCACTCTCAAAAATCCCCCATCACTTGGATCCTCGAGAGGCTCATGAGAACCCCCAGAATCCCCAGAGTTCTCTGAGATCTGCTACCAGAGTGTACGGCAGCACCTGCAGCCACTTCTGTTTGATTTTAAAACTAGATTTCCATGAACAGATAGAGACACAGATATCAGCAGAGAAAAGGCCAGGGAAAAACACAGCAACCTGTTAGCAGTAGCTTCACCTCTTATTTGTGAGATTATGGGTTATTTTCATTTTCTCTATGCATTTCTGTATTTGCCAAATTCTACAGCCTGGACTCCTGGTGTGGTACTGCAGGATAAGCACTGGGCTGTTCACCACAATCTCAGTGGTTCAAGCCCATCAGCTACTCCTTGGAAACCCTATATAGCAGGTATGGGGAACCTTTTATCTGCCAAAATTTATAACATCATTCATGGGCCATCCAAAATTATCAGCTTAAAAAACTAGCCTGCTATATTTGGTCAACATTTAGTTAACTCAATCCTAACATGATGGCACTGCGGGTTAATGCACTAGACTGCAAAGTTGGTATGAACCACACGGTCAGTGGTTCAAACTTACCAGCCACTCCTTGGAAACACTATACAGAGTCACTATGAATCAGAACAGACTCAATGGCACTTAACAACAACAACAACAACAACAATACGGTACTCAGGGCCGGATATTCCCTATATCTGCCATAGAGGGTCACTATGAGTTAAGCAGACTTGACAACAGCAACACGGCATAGAGGTCCTGGTGCAACAGTGAATTACATGGTAGGTCAGTGGTTCAAGCCCTCTAGCCCCCCAGGGAGAAAGATGAGGCTGTCTGCTTCTGTAAAGATTTACAGTTTCAGAAACCCTAAGGGACCTATTCTGTCCTATAGGATTGCCATGAGTTGAAATCAACTCGATGGCAGTGGATTTACAGTATACTATAGAAGAATAAAAGGAGCTCTGGTAGCGTAGTGGTTACAAATCGGGTTTCCAACCTCAAGGTCAGCAGTTCGAAACTACCAGCGGTTCCGCAGGAGAAAGATGAGGCGTTCTGCTTCCGTAATGATTTACAGCCTCGGAAACCCTGTGCAGGGTCACTATGAGTTGGAACACAATTCCACAGTACTTAACAACAACAACAACATAGAAGAATAGGTAATTGTCAAATCAGAGAAAACAATAAATATCGTATATTTTCGATGTCTGGGATCATGTTACTTCCTATGCCTCTAAGATTTAGCTCCTTAGTTGTGTTTTATGAATGTTTAATTTATTCTGTCTTTCTCAAGAGGTGGTAGATGGGGTACTGGAGATAGAGGCTGGTTTTGACCAGTTCACCATATTACAAGCTCTAGGGAGAGAAGAGGAGCATTGAGCATGGTATAAATCAAAGGGAAAAACCTTGGGCGTGTGACTACATCAATCAACATACATGGCAGGTAAGAGAAAGGTTGGTGGTTTGAATCCAGCCAGTGACTCTTCAGGAGAAAGAGCTGGTGATCTGCTTCGATCAAGATTACAGTTGAGAAAACCATATAAGGCAGTTTTCTTTGTCACATGGGATCGCTATGAGAGGGAAGTGACTTGAAGTCACACAAAAACAACAATAAATTCCAGGGGCTTGGCAAAGGCCGCAGGCCAGTCAACATTGAGCCATCTTGTGCCCAAGCCCCCTGCTTTGCCCACACCTACCCCCTCCCTCAAGGAGCTCTGGTAGTGTAGTGGTTACGAATCGGGCTGCGAACCTTAAGGTCAGCGGTTCGAAACTACCAGCCG
>NW_006408725.1:37146-42154 GCF_000296735.1 Chrysochloris asiatica
AACAACAACAACAACAACCCCCTCCCTCAGGGCCAATTTCCCTTCACATCACAGAGCAAGGGCCAGGCTAGGGTTGCAGCTGTTCGGGGTCACTGGCCAGTGTCCCCAGCGATTGGGGGCATTGGAGGGGCCCTGCGATCATAGAAGAGGCCTGTGTGAGCCATGCAGACTTGTCACCTGGCTCACACAGGCCTCTTCTATGGTAATACCAGGCAGGAATGCTGGCACAGCTGTGTAGTCTGTGGGTGTCCAGAACATACAAATGACACAGCCCAGGTCCAGGGCTGGGCACATCTGTGTACATGTGGGAATGAGTGTGGGATGGGGTACCCACACAATATACTCTGTCCCCCAGAAGTAAGTGTGCAAACCAGAAAAGGCATGAACCATCTAACTCTTTGGGCGAGGGCCAGGCCTCTGCTAGGAGAGGTTTGCCAGGGTTCTTTGGAGAATCTTCTTCTCTCTGACCCATTTACAGCGCAGAGGCATCTGGGCCATTTCCCCTAACCTAGATTCTTTCTAGCTTTTAGTGCCTGGCCAGTAAAAGGGGACCAGACCGTTTCTTCCACCCTTGGAAAAGTCTGCTCTCCAGCTAAGAGGCGGAAATCCTTCCAGCTTCTCCTTCCCTGACACATGCCTTCCCTCCTGGTTTTTTCTTCTGCGTTGCTCTCCCCCTTTCTCACCCACCAGCATTATTTTCTTCTCTGCAACTCTCTCCTGTGCCTCCACCCGTCTCCTATTTAACCATCACAGTCAGTCGCCTTGGTAGCCTCTGGTGACATGTTGTCTACCAGCCCTGGCTCTAAAGACTTGGGGGCTGCTTCTTTGTTCCACCAGCTATCATGACAACAACCCTCCCTGTCATCCATCCCTGGGGGGTATTCTTCATGGCCACAGGCGTGAGCTTCTCTTACTATTTAGCATAGAGGATCACATGGTCCGCTCTGATGTTGGCCTTGTCCAGGGAATTACAGTCAGGACCTGTGACCTGGGGCCATTGAGCCATTTTTAATGGTGCACACAGCAAACTCCCAAACCCACGCTTACATTCGCTGCCCTTTATTTTTAGCACACCAGGATGCACCCAATTAGTAACACTCTTGACTGCCTCCCATCTGACTTCAAATACCTAAAGCCCTTTGTATCTGGAAGCAGAGCCCTGAAAGAGTCATCATTTCTTTCTTTTTCTTTGAAAGGGAAAAGGAGAGGGTAGCACATATATTGTTCTTCACAAAAAATAAAATAAAAGTCAATTTGATGGCATTCGTCTAATAGGGCATTTAGAATCTAGGCTTGTAACTTGCATTTCCTTTCTCTCAATCCTGCATTTCAGCCTAAACAGTGGGCACTTGAACTACACGGGGCTAATTTATTTGTTGAACATCAAATGCAAACAGTCATTATTTTGTAGACCAAAATCAAACTTTTAAACAACAACAAGAGAATAGCCCCATAGAAACAATTAGTTTGAGTTATATCTGTATCTACATAAATTGATTTCCAAAGCTAATATGAAGAATGCCAAGTTATTGCATGATTTAAAACACGTGTTTCATTTAGTTGAAGAATCTTACTTTTTCTGTGAGCATTGTGTCCTACAAAATGCATTGTGTGTGTGTGTGGGTCGGCCAGAAGCAGAGATTGGGGGAATTGTGAAGAAGAAAGGAAGGTTGGCTTGTTTGTTTTTTAATGTTTTCATTTGCTGTTTAATGTTTTTATTTAATGTTGTTTATAGGCAGCATACGTAGCTGGAGATGGCCTTGTCTGCACAGGAGACAACAGAACATCCCAGAAATCCTGACACTGGCTAACAAGATACATGCCTTTAATAATGACTCAGAAAAAATGTTCAACCATGTAGTTGAGTATGTCTTGTGTTCGTGCATTATTTAACTATAGAATGTGCCAACTGTGGTCTGTAGCAATTATATTTTCATTGAGTGACAAGAAGATTGTTTTTAAGTTCCTTTCCTTTGAGAAGCTTAGTTTATAAGGGAAAATACGTTTATAATTTCCCCAAATAGGTATCACTCTCCTTGATTCCAAATCACCCCAGGATTGCAAAGGAGCCCAGCATGAAGCCAACATTTTCTTGCATTCTCAGTTTGTGTGTATTGAAGGCAGCAGATGGATCTGTTTTCCCAGTCTGTGTTTCAGACAGGCATTTTACAAACAGTTCCAAAAACAGGCTGTTTCCTTGTGCTGTGAGTTCCTAAAACCCGTGTTTCTCTTAGGAGAGGAAGAACTTAGTTCCAATTCTGAGTATCTCTAGTGGATGCTTTCCCCATGATTTGTCTCAGAAATAGTCCTTTGAGAGAAACCTCTCAAACTCGGGACTTTGGACAAGGGTCCCCCAAACCTTTAGCATCCTAATGTTATTTTAGCCTCTTTCCCAGCCTGCACCCTCTTCCTGAAGGTAAAAATCTGAGTGAGCTCAAAGGGTGAAAGAAAATTCATTAGGGGTTGTTGTTGTTTTTAAGTACTGTCCAGTCGGGTCCAACTCCTAGTAACCCTGTATAGGGCTTCTGAGGAGCAGCTGGTGAGTTTGAACAGCCAACCTTGTGGTTCAAACTGATCTTTCCGTCCAGTGTTTCTCTCCTATGCTGCCACACCAGGATGGAGTTTGTTGTTAAGTGCCATCGAGTCAGTTCCGACCTATAGAGATCCTGTATAGGATTTCTGAGGAGCGGTTGGCGAGCTTGAACCACCTAACTTGCAGTTCAAACGGCTTTGCAGTCTGGTGCATTAACCCACAGCGCCACAGAGGTAGCATGGGGAATTTTGCCAGCTCTGAAACACCTGAGAACTGAGAATGACAGCGGTAACCTGAAACTTCATTTGTCTCTGTTTTAAAGGCCAAACGTTGGAAAATTAAAACAGCAAAGGGGACGAATAATATTTCAGGACAGACACTGAAAAGGCTCCAAGACTGCAATGGTTGTCTGCTGTGTGTTTCTGTCAAAAAAGGTTCCTGGTACTTCTGAGGGCTTTGTTGTACTATTCCAAGCTTCATTCTCTCTCTCTCCAGCTTTCTTTTATATTCCTTTTTGATTGGTTTCGCTGTCTCTGTAGTCTTTGTACTCTTCTCCATCACTGTTCCCCCCCCCCTTTGTTTCTCTCAGTCTTTCCCCTCCTGCCCTATCCCCCAGTCTCAGTCTCCCTCTCTAAATATCACCTTCCCTTCCCCACTCCTTCCCTCCTTTCCAAAGACAGGTTCAGACAATGAATCATGTGTTTACAGACCTCACACACAAAATCCTTGGAAGAACATTCCCTCCCACACACCATACCCACATCATTAGGGTGACCATTGTCCCTCATAAACCAGAGAGCAGTGAGGTAAGCAAATTTGCTGGCCCATAGATGCCCCCATCTTCTTTTCCCATTTTCCTATAGCGTTTCCCCAACTCCTCGTAGCAGAGCAACTGAAAAGTCTAGACACTGGTTTCCCTAAAATATTAGGTAGATATTTAGAATTTCTTTATTTCACAGCAGAAATTATTTATCTAGCCCAAGCTGCCAGAAAATTCTGAGCTTCAAGCCATTTGAAGGTCATTGATGATGGGCCGAGCCCCCTCCATATTTCTCTGGCTATAGTTAAAGTAGTTCTTTGAACAGTCAGTTGGGTGATATTAACTTACTATCTTTCTTCTCTGCTAATCTGAGAGCTCAGATGATACATGACCATACATACACACACACACCCCTGATAGTAGTTGCCAGGGAATATTGCTTTTCTGGACTTTGACACTGGCTCCAACTTTGAGAGGAATTTAAGTGATATTTACTGCCTAGAAATTCCTCGTTGGAGCTCTGTTCTTCTGGTTCAGTCTGCTGACAGCACATTAGATTTATTCTGGTGTCAACTAGCTGTGGAGCTTGAGACTTGGAGTTAATTAACTTCATAGGGGGCTTGGGTTGCAGCTTCGGAGTCTGAGGCTCAGTACAGATCACATTATTGGTACTAATCATGGCACTTAAGGAATGCCTAAAATCAAATAAATGAACACAATTTTCAGACCATTTACCAGAGAACTCCAACCCCCTATAGGAAAAAAAAAAATGTTTGTTTTTGGAACGACTAGAGATGCAAGATGTGTTAATTTAAAATCAATCTTTAGACTGTACTTCATTAGTTGTTTGGAACTAATGTAGTTAGGAAAATTTTCCTTCAGAGGTAACCTACAGTAATAGTTCCTCAACCCTGCATTTTCAGCCTCATAGTTCCCCCCAGTTTTAAGAGTCACCCAAATATTGAAAATAAAGTTTACATTTTAATTTACGAGGGATAGCAGATGATGTGTGTGTTCATGTATAGACATGCTCACAGAATTCCAGAAATATCTATTGTGGCTGCTGTTGTTAAGTTCTGTCAAGTTGGTTCTGATTCACAGCAAGTCTATATAGGGTTCCGAGGAGCAGCTGGTGGGTTTGAAATGCCAACCTTGAGGTTCGCAGACCAGTGCTGATCCTGTATGTATAAATACAAATGCGTAGGGGTAGGAACAAATATGTGTAGTCATTGAAGACACAAATATGGATACTACTTACACATAGCCAAGTATCATTCAAGATTGGGTTTCTGGGTTTGAAGGCTTAGAACCATTGTTCTATGGAAAAAGTCAGTCAGTTGGCATAACATTGTTCACAAAATCATGCTCTGCATCCTAGTGAAGTGAGTAGGACCTGGGATCTTAAAAGTTTGTGAACAGTAGTGATTCAATTTACCAGCTGCTCCTCAGAAATCCTATACAGTGTCCTATGAGTCGGACCCGACTTAAACAGCACTTAACAGCAACAACAACAACCTAAGACAGACCACAAGTCTCTCTACTTGCCCAAAGCAAGACGGCAAGAAAGTAACCAAAAGTGTAGAGAAGAAGCGAACTCACCTACACTGAGACCAGAAGAGCTAGATGATGCCCAGCTAACACCAGTAGCTGGTTTAGGATAGAATGGGAAAATAATATGGAGCAGAATTCAAACTCTTTGGAAAAAAAAAAAAAAA
>NW_006408725.1:42804-104355 GCF_000296735.1 Chrysochloris asiatica
TGTAAATCTTTACGGGATCAAAATGCCTCATCTTTCTCCCGATATATTTATATAAAAGATTATAGCCAAGAAAACCCTATGGAATAATTCTCTTCTACAGCATGGGGATGGGGTGGGGTGGGGTGGGGGTGGGGGAGTATCACCGTAAGCCTGGGTGATGGCAGCTAACAGAAGTCTTGGTGTGGCACTGTAGGATAAGTACTAGACAGCTAACGGCAAGGTCGGCAGTTCAAATCCATCAACCACTCCTTGGAAATCCTATACAGGTTTGCTATGAGTTGGAACTGACTCCACGATACTTAACAACATCAGGAACATACATACATAAATAAATTTATGCCAATATCTAAGATATACTATACAGAAATTTTAAAGGAATTTATTGAGAAGTCAACCTGTCAACATGCATCTGACAGGCCAGAGTACCTCGATTAGCTAGCTAACATGTAAAAACACTAGAAGGCCTGGGTCTTGTTCCAGAAGCACTTTATCCTCTACAGTTTCCAGACCAGAACTGGGAGACAACGGAGGATTTATTATGAATGCTTACTTTGGGCGCTTTCACTTTTGAAAATTTATTGTAGACTCCAAGCTTATTAATGATGATTCATGCTTTGCTCTTGGCTAATTTAGAAGCTATCACAAGCAGATTTTCACCAGCACTTCAGGCAAACACAGATCTTTTGATTTCTTCCCATTTTCCTCTCCCACCTGGAAACGCCCATCACCGTTTGGAATGTTTCAGGGACATTAATTCCATAGGGCAAGTTTCTGGTTCATGTAATTCTGTGGTATTAAGTTGTTAGCTCCACCCAGGCTGTTTTCCTGCCTTTTTGACTCAAAAGAGGGGCACTTTGCAGACAAAGAGAATTGTAGTAAATGTCTACCTTCCCTCCAGAGGACACTGGAGCAGGTCTAATTGCTTCTAGGGATGTAGTACACAGACCTAAGTGGGACTACAACCAGCTTCTCCTCAGGCTTGCTTGGTTTTAAGTGGTTGTTGAAGACAGTTCGGAGCATCTGCTTCAGTTTTCAGATTTATGGGTCTGCTTGTAGACCTCCCTCCCTGCTCCCCCACCCCAATAACCCACCAGATGAAACCCAGCAGAGGTTCTCATATTCCAGTGAACTGGGGCCTTTGCCTGGTAGATTTAATATTGGTACGGCACGTCTGTGGGCTATTTCCTACCCTGGACACTTCCTCATTCCAGACATTTGGTAACAAATTGAAATTGCCGGAGCTGTATTGCAGCCACAGTTGTCCAATCCCCTTCCCCAATTCATAATTGACTTTTAAATCATTTAGGTACAAAAGCAAATAATAATAGCCCTACAGTTCCGTAGCTAATAAATTCTAGCTCATGAAAACTGAGGGAGATGGTTTAGACCATAAAAATTAAATATTTATTAGTCACTATATCCACACTGATACATAACCACACAGACACACACACACACACTTTGGGCATTGCTCTTCATTTTTAATTTCCTATGTGATGTAGAATAAGAAAAGGTTTTCGATGGGAAAAAAATGAAAGGAAGTTTTATTGCCTCCAAATTAATAAAAGAAAATGCCTCAGTAATATCTATCTCCGCCCCCCACTGAAAGAAAAAAAAAAAAAAAATAGGACACAGAAATCGAATTCACAAAATTATCTTTTCTCTCTTGTGAAAGAGGCAAGTTAATATCTCTACAGAATTTGGAACCCCCTCAGTTGAAGTATATTCTATAAATACAAAGCATCATTATAATTTATTATTGAACAGAGTCCATTTTTTCATCAGAACCATTTTTCAAACCTTTCTTAGTGCAGGCCTCTCTGATGGGAGCTTTGACACAGAGCCAAAACACCTCTCCCAGACACAGAGACCATCAATCAGCTTAACACGAAAGCTCCTAAAACTCAGCCTCCTGGCAACCCAGCAGGAACTGCTTTAGAGTCTTCTTCCTTCTATTAAGTTCAGTGACTCACACCCACCGGGAGCCCAGATGACCGGGCAGATCTGGGGAACTTGCCTCGTGCCTGGGGAAAGTGCTACCGATAAAGAGAAACTAAGGCTAAGGAGCCCTATAATTTTCTTCCTCCCTCCTCTGCCTGCCAGCCCTACCTTCTGCTAAATTGTAACCAACACATTGGCAGTGGTTAATTTGTTGTTCTGTGATGGCTTTCCTGTTGCTTTGATGGTAGAAGCTATGCCACTGGTATTTCAAATACCAGCAGCAGCACCCATAGTAGACAAGCTTCAGTGGAACTTTCAGACAAAGACAGACTTCTTGTTAAATTCCGTTGAGTTGGTTCAGACTTACAGTGGCCCTGTATAGGGTTTCCTAGGAGCTGCTGGAGGATTAGAACCGCCAACACTGCGGTTCAAATGCACCTTGCGGTCTATTGCATTATCCTGTAGCACCATACTAGGGCTGTTAGTACTTCCAAAATTAGCCAATGAAAACCTTATGGATCACAACAGAATATTGCCTACTATACTGCTGGAAGACGAGGCCTAGGTTTGGAAGTCTCATGTTGCAACAATGGATCTGATCATCTATGAATGTGAGGTTGGTGCAGGACCAGACAGTGTTTCATTCTGTCTGTGTATCGATTCGTCATGAGTTGGAGCTGACTCTACAGTAACTAACAACAGCAACAACGAAGTGCAACTTGCAAACTGACTGAAAGAAATTTCCCTTCTCAGTCAACCAGCTGCTTTTAAAAAGAGCTCCTCCACCTAGTTGACCTACTATGGGGGGGAGTCTGAAAACAAGGTGTTCTCTTCCTTCCAGGCAGAAGAAGGAAGTAACATTCTCAAACTTAGAAAAGCACATTGCAATCAGAAACTGAGAAGATGTGATCTGATTTTGAAAGACATCATTTTTTTAAAAAATTGACAGAATAATATTGTCCATGTAAACAGTCCAAATGTGCTGAATTCAAGTCAAGGTGCCACCCAATTGAAAGATGGAGACCCATTTGATTTTCAGTTGTAAAATCCAATTAAACACTTAATCAAGGGGAGTCATTAGAGAAGGAAAAAAAATCTTTGTGAGTCCCTCCACACTGTATAACTTCCCAGTCTGTTTAAGTGGTTATGTTGGCTTTGATACACTTATATGCTTATTACGATAGTCAGAAATATTGAATCAGCATGCTTTCAATTTGACATTTTTTGTTATCCAAATGTGGCTTGATTTTTAAGAATAACAAATTCTCATTTTCTGTTCTTTTCTTACCATTGCCCTTAGCTACTGGGGGAAGAATTGGGCTGAATTGAGATGAAGCAATAAAGGAAAAAGTTCAGGCAAATTATCAGAGATTTCAGAATAAATGTATTCCTGGAATTCATATATCCTTTGTTGTTGTTGTTAATTGCTGTGAAATCATTGCTGACTCATACAACCCTGTTTATGGTTTCCAAGGAATGGCTGGTGGTCTTGAACTACTAACCTTACAGTTGGTTAGCAATCCAGTGCTTATCCTATAGCACCACACAAGGATTCCTAGGTTTCTTTAGTTACTGAAGAAAAATGCTTACTGTATGCTTACTGTGGACATTGCACCAGACACAGGGGCCCAGTCTCCTTTGCTGATTCTTCCTTCTGTCTCTTAAAAAGACTCAGGCCTAGGCGTTGGACCATTTCTCATTCCTTATGGGATATCATCCAGTCTTAGAGCTTTAAAATACCATACCGTGCTGTTGACCCAACATTTATATCTCCAGCCCCAGCTGTCCATGAAATCTAAACTCAGATATCCCCTGAGGTATTTAATGGACAACTCAGCTTTAGCATGTCCCACCCAGAATTCTGTACTTCTCAGCCATCAAACCTGCTCTTTTTGGGGATCTTCCTTATCTCAGTAAATGGTAATTCTATTCTTCAAATCACTCAAACAAAAAAATATGATGATATCATTAGCTCCTTTTTTTCCCACCTACCTCACTTCCCATCTGTCAGAAGGTCCTGTTGCTAAACCAGACAATATTTTCAGAATCCACCTCCATTTTAATCTCAGCAACCAAGACACAGAAACCAAGACTCTCACCTGCATTATTGCAATAACTTCTTCCCTGGCTCCCTGATTCTGCTCTTCTTTTCACGGTGTGTTAATAACACTGACAAAACGTAAGGTCGCTGGGAAGCAGTCTACTCTTCCCTTGCTGGATGTTCTTGATCACTCCAGAATCTTTGCTGGTCTTCAAACAATCTGGGCTTGATACCACCTGTAGAGTTTTTAACGTGATTTTTTCCTCTGCCTGGAATGTTCTTTCCCCAGATGGCCTCACAGTTCCGTCCCTCGCTCCCTTCACACTCACATCTCTGCTTGGTACATCGTATACTAGAGGAATCCTCCTTTTTCCTAGTGTACAGTGCAAATACTCCCCATGTTGTTATCTACCTTTCATTTTGTCTCTTTGACAAACATAGATTGAAATTTAAGTAGTAAAATTTTCATGTTTACTCATATGCTTAGAAAATCTTGAACCATCGATCCTGTATTTCCTTGGAGGTATTATTTTCAATGCTGCCCCCCTCCCAACAAACAAACAAACAGAAAAATACATTCGCAATAAAAAATTAGGAAGTGTTCTTAGGCAACATAACTGTCCATCATCAGTTGCTATGGATTTGATGCCGACTCATGTTGACCGCCCATGTATCAGAGTAGAATGCCTCACAGGATTTTTAATGGCTTATTTTGGGAAAGAGATTTCCAGGCCTTTTTGCTGAGGTACTTCTGGATGGTACCTCCCATCTCCCACCTTTTGGTTAGTAGCCAAGCATATTAACCATTTGCACCTTCTGGGCAGGTGCTATTTATTGATGAATGCATTTAAACACACTGGCACACACCTGGGGGAACCAAGTATAGCAAAATTGACTTTACCTGTTTAAATGCAAAACTGAGAAAGCAAATTCCTGGGTTTTTTTCAAGGAGGCAGTAACACCAGAGTTAATATGACCATTTTATTGTTGTTAGAGAGAGCAGCATTATGTTTCTACTATGATTTTACTGTTTTGATTATCTGGACCCTTGCATTTTATTTATCAGTTTCATTTAAAGGAGTAAAAGTCAAAGGGGTCTGTGGGAAATGCTTTCACTGCATATATATTCTGGAAGGGGTGACTGCCCATCTCCTATC
The DNA here is from genome assembly GCF_000296735.1 of Chrysochloris asiatica. Classification (NCBI taxonomy): domain Eukaryota; kingdom Metazoa; phylum Chordata; class Mammalia; order Afrosoricida; family Chrysochloridae; genus Chrysochloris; species Chrysochloris asiatica. The sequence continues at coordinate 47,944 of NW_006408725.1, forward strand.
TTAGCATGTCCCTCTTGGAGATGGTGATGGCCCATAGAAAGTGTACCTTTGTGCCTGTGCCCAAGCCCTGTGCAGTCTGGCATGAAGGGTTATGGGACACGTGCCAGTGTTGTGACCTCCTCAGCTCAGACTTCAGCCTTCCAGGCCTCCCCTGCTGGTCTGCTCCTCTGGCCTGAACCCTGTCACTCTTCAACATGTGAAAATGTTCTAGAACTCTGGCCTGGGAGGATGCCAGGTGTTGACTCCTCATGTGTCTGCTGCCAGCCATTTTCTTTCTCTGAGTTTTTTTGTTTGTTTGTTTTTAGATACATACACATAACTACACACCTACTCCTGGTGTAGCATTGTAGGATCGGATCAGCACTGGACTTTGAGCCACAAGGTCAGCAGTTCAAAACCCACCAGCTGCTCCTCAGAAACCCTATACAGAATCAGTATGCGTCGGAACCGACTTAACAGCATTTAACTACAACAACTACATTGTCATACAAAGGGGCCTTGGTGATGCAATAGCTGCTAACCGAAAAGTCATTAGTTCAAACCCACTAGCCACTCCATGGGAGAAAAGACCTAGTGATTTCTCCCATAAAGAATGGTGGTGGTGGTGGTGGTTATGTGTCATAAAGTCAGCCTAGAAAATCCTATGGACAGTTGTATTTTGTCCTATAGTGTCACTGTCGGGTTGATCTGAATAGGAATCAACTCAATAGCACACAACAGCAACATACTCTGAGAAGCACTGGTGGGTTTGAATCACTAGCCTTGCAGTTAGCAGTCCAGTGCTTACCTTACAGAGCCACACCAACATACTCATACAGGGAGGTTTATTTTGAGAGCTTGAAAAGCAGTCATTACAAATCCAGACTCACTGTGAGGACTTTCAGGGGGCTGGGGGCACATTCCCAGAGCCTCCACCCTAGAAAGACCATCAGCACGGAGAGGGAACGTGAACCAGGCAGAGGAAGAGGTTAGCTTCTCATGCCTTCTGTCAGCTTTCTCCTCCATCCTGGGCTTTTCTATCATCCAACTTCCATCTGGAGTTGCTGCAGCCTGGATATTTACTTGAAAATAACTGTAGCTGCTTCTTGCCTACCTGCTGATCCCTGGCTTATGAAAGAGGAGCCAGTAGAGGTCATTTTAGCCATATTCACATTCAGGGCTTCACCGAGATTCGTAACTCACCAACTATTTCAACCCGTGACACTGCCCTTGAGAATGAAGGGGCATCACTGTCCCGATTGTAAAACAAACAAAAAAACAGAAAGGGAAGTAACGGACCTGGCCAAATTTACATAGTTGATGCATCCAACTGTGTGTCTTGAGTCTTTCCATTCTGCTACACACAACTTAGAGTCCTGGTGTGGTGCTGTAGGATAAGCACTGGACTGCTAACCACAAGGTTGGCAGTTCAAACCCACCAGCTGCTCCTTGGAAACCCTATACAGAGTCGCTATGAGTCGGAACTGACTTGACAGCACTTTACAACAACACACAACTCTACTATGCTCTCTCTTTGAGACAAAGGGTCACTGTGTTTTGCAAGATGCGGGTGTGTGCCCCATCATCATATAGGAGCTTGGACTTTGCAGGAAGTCTTCTTGGGAAGAGGATCTTCATGTGGCCGCAGCCTCTGACTCCATCACTGGGTGGCTTTACTTTCATCTGCCTTCTTGTCACCCTGACCCACAGATTCTAGCTCTGCTCTCTGAAGTTACTGACATTTGCTCTTTCTTCCATGTGACCACACTTCATGCAGCTGAAGGTTGTTCCCGGCTTTGACCCTTTTTGTTGTGGAATGTGCTAGGGAGTTAACTCTGACTTACAGGAAGTCAACGTGACAGAGTCAAACTGTCCCATAGGGTTTCTAGGCTGCAATCTTGATGGGAGCAGATTGCTAAGCCTTACTCCCGTAGAGCTGATGGGTGTGTTGTTTTTTCTTATACTTGTCTCTGGAGGGCTCTGTCTGCTCTGTACACCCCTCCCCCAGCCTACCTCAACTGATTAGATAAAACTGTGAACCGGAGGTCCCCCTTTTCTCTGAGTTTGAAAGATAAGTCTGCCTATATATAGATAGATAGATAGATAGAGACACCCAACACTCAGTGCCCTCCAAGTTCCTTCTCCCTAACTCAGCTGAGGGGGTGAAGTTTGGGGAGGGGGAGCCAGCCTCAAGCAAGTACTGCCTGAGCCTTTAAAGTCAGATTTTAATCTTCTTTCCCCTCCACCCACCCACCAACACAGTCAACGCATAGCTGAGACACCTGTCGGAGTTGGGGGTGTGTGTGGTGGCAGTGGGGGTGGGGATGCCAGAGACTCACTTGCTTGGTGTGTGGGCAGAAACATTCTGCTCCAGGCCACAGAGCTGAACTGGAGCCTCAACCAGATCTTTTCAGGTAACAGTGGTAAGGCAGGAATGATAAGAACCACCCCACGAAAAGGACCCTTAGTGAAAGACATAGCTGAGCCCCGGTCTAGGTAGGTAACAAACAACACAAATGAGCCATCATGGCATACAGAAAGCCAAAACACTATCAGACACTCTTGGACTTGGGCCAAAAAAGGCCTTGGGAGCCAACGTGAAGAGGTTCTCACTGGTCAAAGATGAAACAACTTAAACATCGGTAAGAAAAAGAAAGACAATGGATTACAATGCATGCTTGTTGTTGGTATTAAGTGCTGTTGAGTCTGTTTCGGCCCATAGTGACCCTGTATAGGGTTTCTGAGGAGTGGCTAGTGAGTTTGAACTGCTGACCTTGCGGCTCAAACTGACTTTGCAGTCTAGCACATTAACCCACAGCACATTAACCCACAGTAATACTCCGTGCACTTCTCATGACACTAAAAACCAACCAGCAAACAAACTCACTGGTCACCTTTGGAGGATACTAGGGAACCCAGTAACTATTTAATTTTTTTTTTAATTAAAAAATAAAGTTTGTCAAAAATTATATTTAACTCACACCAAAGTAGACTCTTATAATAAACACCTGTGTACTTGTCTGTCACTATCAACAGTGGTCAGCTCAGGGGCCTTCTTTTTAATTTAGACCCCTGTCCCCTGCATTCTTTTGAAGTAGATCACAGGCATCATATCATTTCATGTTTAAATAACAAATCTTTGTAAGGAAAGGGAAATGATGAAGTAGTTTTCCTGGGGATTTATCAGGATAATCAAATAGTTGATAAGGGTAAGTTTCTCTCTACAGATAAATTTCAGCTAACAAATTAAAAAAAAAAAGTGTTAATCCCTACAATCATTGCTCTAGGCAATGATCATAAGTGGCTTCTAAGATCACAAAAGACAGACAACAGAACGTCATGAACAGTCTGATAGTCCATCAAATCACCTGGTAGTATTTCTTGCTAAGATGCCTAAGCTGAATCTGATGAAGGCTCCAGAAGTAATGGCCAGTTTATAAATGATACAGGAGGTGAAGGAACATGTTAAATACCACTACAGGGACTCAGTCAGCAAAAGTCAAACAACCTTCAACAAACAACCTGATTTCTTCAAAAGATCCATTTCAAAGAATAGAGAGAGGGGTGTGTGTCTATGTGTGTGTAGGAAAGCGAGGGGAGAAAGCTACAGACATAAAAAAGACTTAAAAAGCATATAAACTGGTTAGATCCTAATCCAAATATACAAACTATTGTTTCTGTTAAGCGTCGTTGAGTTGGTTCCAACTCATAACAACCCTGTGTAGGATTTCTGAGGAGCAGCTGGTGAGCTTGAATCTTCAACCTTACAATTCAAACCTACCTTGTGGTACACTGCATATTCCTGCAGATTTAGGTATGTATCTGTAGGAGACAGGGACTCCTGGTGTGGTGCTATAGGACCAGCACTGGACTGCTAACCACAAGGTTGGCCATTCAAATCCACCAGCTGCTCCTCAGAAACTGTATACAGGGTCGCCATGAGTCAGAAATGACTCAATAGCATTTAACAAAAAGAACATAGGAGACAGAGTTGGGAATTTTAAACACCAGACATTTGATGACATTAAAGCATGTCATAGGTTCTTTTTTTTAAAAAGTGGGATGATGGAATATGTCATAGATATCCAATTAAAAAAAACCACAATGGCATTCCTTAATATCATCATAGAGGACTCCTGGTGTGGAGCTGTGGGCTAATGCATCAGGCTGCAAAGTCGTTTGAACTGAAAGGTCGGTGGTATAAGCTCACCAGCTGCTCCTTGGAAACCCTATACAGAGTCGCTAAGGGTCGGAATCAACTTGATGGCACTTAACAACAATGCCATAGAAAGAGTCTTTACCATTTGGTGCTGAAGGATAACTACAAGGTTAGCAGTTCAAACCCACCAGCTGTTCTACTGGAGAAAGATGAGGCTTTCTGCTCTTGTAAAAAAATTGCAGCCACAGAAACCCTATACAGAATTAACTGGATGGTAGTGGGTAGGTAATTATGTACATGGGGACTCACTATACTACTTTCTCTGCTTTTACATACATCTAGAATAGAAACAGTAACCCTAGAGAGCAGCCCCGGTTTCCCTTCTAGAAGTCAAGATGTGTTTTACTACAGAAGCAGCACAAAGGAGAACTACATCATTGTGGGTGGAGATGACGCCTTTCATAGGCTGCTGATGCATCCCTAGGAGTCTGCGTAACTTCCCAAAAACAGGACTTCTCTTGTGTCTTCCAGGATGGCCCAGGGTTTATTAATTTCGGGCTTCCCTGAAACCTCCCACTGAGCGAATGAACTGCTCCTTTCACCCAAGCCTCTCAGGCAGAGAGCCCCCTGTGCCAGCCCACTTTGTTATCAGCACACTAAATTGTTCAACTCCTTTTCTTTTTAAGATGGGGGCAATAATACTTGCTGCACAGAGCTGATGTGAAGATAAAATGATGTAACAGATGTGAGTCTATCCTATAATCAAAATAATAACTCACAGCAATGATAATAGTAGCTTATTACATTGAAGGCAGACTGTGTTCCAGACATAATTTGAAGAACTTCATATGCATTATCTCCTTTAATTCTCACACACCCCTCTGAGGTATGTACTACTATGATCTCATTTCACAAATGAGTTAGTAGAGGCCCAGGGATGTCAAGAATCTGTATTTTTAGTTCTTGCTGCACATAGATGGAAGAGACTGGTCGTGCTGTTGTAATTTGAAGAATAGCAGAATGGTTCTCCTGCAGAAAACTGCTTCAGCTAGACCTCCATGAGGTCTTTGTGAAAATGGAAATTGTATTTAGAAGCAAATTCACTGAGATGGGTAACATATATTCACCCACATCTTAATATGAAATCACTTATTAGATTATACTCTCTCTTACTTCAGGGTCCTGAGAGAAAAGAACAAGTGTTGGGTCAAGGAGACCCAAAAGAGAGGAAGGTTTTAAGGTCAAATGCCATGACCTTCATAATTTGATATGGAGTCAGCCTTGACACTACCTTTTAGCAGTCAGGGCCAGATGAGAGGCAAACAAGGCTGTCCTTCATTGTTCTCAAAACAAACCCAGAGATGCAAGAGGGATCCTACTAGGTGTACCTTCTCTGCAATTCCCATACCTACCAAGATTTCTGACCCTTAGTGGCCTCCTTCTTTATTGATCCCTTCTGTCTTAAAGATTCTTATGGATTGGTTCTTCTAACTTTTTTTTTTTAAATCTCAGTACAAAACTTAGAAGCACTCTGGTAGTGGCTGGAGCAGTTGACATTTCTGCAACCAGCCCTGGACCTCCCCTCATGGCCCAGGTAGACTGTTTTGGTGCCCACCAAGATGGCATGGAAGCTCCTAGTTGAGTAGGCTAAGGCCACTGCCAACACGTAACTCTTCTTCTCTGAGCTGTGCTCACAAGGCTGAGAAGAGCAAGGGAATCAAGCTGTGATGGATAAAGGGATTTGGAGAAAGGACACAATGTTCATTGAGGTTCAGGTGCTATAGGTAAAAGCTAGTGTACCTCCGGCTGCACTTCAGTTGTCTGGTATGCAGCATGCATGTTGAGAGGTGTCTGTTTCTAGATGTCCAGAGGAGCCAGCCCTGCCTGTGGGTCCAGCATGGTGAAAGACCTTCCACTCATGAAGGTTAACTTATTCTTTTTCAGAAGGAAGAGGCGTTTCCCCCAAGGGAACAGAGTTCAGCTGTGGTCTGGTTTCAAATCCCATTTTTTTGTGCTACAGATAGCTTCTCATCTGTTTAGTTGGGATAATAACAGTACCTATGTAGGATAAACACTGGCCTACTACCCACAGGGTTGGCAATTCAAACCCACCAGCCACTCCTCAGAAACCCTATACAGGGTCACCATGAGTTGGAACCAATTTGGCAGCACTTAACAACAACCACCTCAAAGTGTTATTGTGAGGATTAAAAGAGTTAACAGGAGCAGAATGCTTTGAATGAGCTGCTTCACGATAAGTACCCAATACATGCCAAGTAAATAATGTAATGGTCATAACTGTCAGAAAATGGAAGCTTCTATGATAATGGTAAAATGAAGAAAGCAGGTTATCTATGGTGTGATTCTAATTTTGTTTTTAAAATGTACATTATGGAAGAAACTACCAAGCATTACCCCCCCCCCCCATGACCACCACCCCTCACCAACCCAAAAAATCAATGGTAATTTCAGGAAAATAGGATTGTGGGTGATTTGAATTTTTATGTTTAAAAAAATATTGTGTATTTTATTGGTGGGCATATATTACTTCATATATAGAAAAGTGTTTTTAATGTTTTCTCTATTTCTAAATTGTGTATTCTGCCCCTACCCCAAATGTAGTGGGATCCTGGTCATTGAACGGGTTTAAGCCACCCTGGCACTGTGACAGGGTTGCTACGAATTGGAAATGATTGATGACAACGGACTTGGGTTTTTGTTTGTTTTGGTCGCTAAAAGTGTTTAAACCTATTTGACTAGTGAACAGCTGGGTTATTTATACTGTTTCATCCTAACCAGGTAGAATAACAATAAAGACTGGAAGGAAAGAGCACAGTAAGAGTGGTATGGTTATTATTTTCTGCACTTTCAGGATTTTCTAAATTTATTGTGCAGCTCTTTGAGAACAAGAGGAAATATCAAAGGAAATTAGCAGAAAGGGTGGTCGGTCTAGATTAGCTCGAAGACCCCTAGAGGCCTACCCATTTACTTCTCCCCACCACAATTCTGTGACCACACGATGGTGGCAATTCCATGACATGATACATCCGCCTTCATCCGCTACATACCGCAGCCCGACAGTGGTCATACCTCCCGCTGTTCAAAAACCTCCTAGGACTTCAGGTTTGCTGCTTTTGCATCACATTGCAACCGACCACCATGCCCCCCCCCCTCCCATGTGGTTTTCAGGGCCTCTTGCTGTGGCCACCATCTTCCACCATGTTCCTCCACCCTCAGCTCCGCCACAGCGCATTTCCCCCCTCCAGCCAGGTCGTCCTCCTCAGGGTCTCACTGATCTGAGCCCTCTCTGGACCAGGCCCTCACTGATCCCATGCCTGGAATCCCTTACCCTTTTACCATCAATTCACATTCTACCCATTGGCCAAGGTCATTGCTTCGGGAACACTGAGTTCTGAAAACTAGTCCTTTGTCTGCACCAAGCAATTTAGCACAGACTGTAAATTTTATTGCTTCCGGACACCATCTTCTTCTCTATTTGGGCGTGACTGTGGAGCCATATTGTCCATTTCTTTTTTGCCTCCCACATCTGAATTCAAAAACATCTAGCTCAGCACTGAGCGTATACTCAGATTCCAACACCATGGATCCACTAAATCTCCGCTACTTGTGGCTACCGCCCATGGCCCAACCCTCCAGTCCCAGAATAGGCTTAGGGACTACGTGGGCAAAAGTCAAATGGCGGCTATGGAAAGATTGTAAACCTACAAATTCTGGACGCCAACAGGCTTCGTGGTAAACACCTGAGCATTTGTTATTTGGTTTAGGACTTAACATGGGACCGTGAAAATGAGGAATAGCTTTCAAAATGGAATAAAAAGGAAAGAGACTAGAGGTTCTTATCTGGAAAGAGTAAAACCCAAACTAGAGTCTTCAATATACGTGGAGGCTTCAAAAAGTTCATGGTGAATGGAATTAAAAGATAATGGAATTTTTCCATAAACTTTTTGAAGCCCCTTCCTATAAAGAAAAATTATGATGTCCCTGAATGCTATCGATGCATCTTCATTTCCTGGAACACCTGGTGGCCTTTGTTAAGGGTAGGACCTGGACTGGGCAGTCTGTTTTCTTCCCATTCGACCAGCCAGTCAGCCAACACAAGACCCCTTCCAACTCCAAAACTTACAGTTTTGCTTCAGAGGAAAATCAAACAAATTTCTTAAACCTACTATTAGAGTAGTCCTGGTTTGGCACTATAGGATAAGCACTGAACTGCTAACCACAAAGTCAGTAGTTCAAGCTCACCAGCTGCTCCTTGTAAACCCTATACAGGGTCAATATGAGTGGGATCTGACTTGACAGCACTTTAACAACAACTATTGGAGGCATTAGAGTATGTAAACATGGGCAACTGTGGAATGTCCTTCCCAGGTGATTTTAAAGAAAATGGGAGACACATTTTGGAGATTGGCTTAAACAGAATCTTTTTAAACCTTTTAAATCTTGAGTCCACCCTACATTGACTCAAATATTATAAGAGATACATACATTCTACATAAAGAATATAGTTAGTCATTTTGTTATGAAAGTATTCAAAGACATTTTAAAAAAATAATTTTGCTTTTGAAATGATTTGGTTATAATTAATTTATGAGTGGCTACAATTTCTTGACTTTTATTGTGCATTTTGAGAATTCTTATGTTGTGAAAAAAACAAGCAACTAATCTGCAACTTCATTTTCAATTGTAACGAGATTTAATGTGACTATTTAACTCAACAAGACAGAGCTACTAGTTTACTGATTTTCACCTATTATCCATTAGAAGCTGTTGCAAGAAAATTACTCTTTATAATAGATAGCTAAAATACTAAAGTTTAAACATTATTTATGCTTAGAAAAAATTTAATGAAATCAAAGCTATACCTATAGTAAAATAACTTTCACTTATTTGCTTTCCCAAACCTCTTGACTTTGGTGGGGAGAGAAATTTGGGAGTAGGGTGAAGGTGAGATTTTATTAAGTATATGTGAAATACATGTTTTGGCATCATTCATAATGTGTATTGGTTGACGTTTAAAGGGAAAATCCAGAATTACTGCTCTCATTGCTTTGTATGAAATACCTTATTTCTTTTCTAAATCATAAGTTGCTTGAGGACAGAGGCAATGTGTTCATGGTGCAATACAGTCTTAAGCACTTTGTTGTTGCTGTTGTGTGCCATCGAGTCTGTTTTGACTCATCATGACCTGTATAGAGTTCACAAAGAGAAGCTGGTGGTTTTGAACTGCCAACCTTGTGGTTAGCAGTCCAGTGCTTATCCTACTGTGCCACACCAGGACTCTGTACTGAGCACTAGGGCTTAAGAAATAGCTTCTTGAACTGAATGATACTCTGGAAAGAGCCATGTTACAAATGACACCATTGTCCCATCTTTCTCCAAAGAAGCAATAGGGTCACAAGGATTAGACCCATCACTTCTTTCAGTCCTGTGAGACCGGTCAGAAATGTATGCTTATACCCCCATTTTACAGAGAACACATTGAGACCCAAGTAGCAGGGATGGAACTGTGCTGCAAACTGAGAAGAACCCTGTTGAAGTTAGTTATGGGCTATGTGCAGCAGCATCTGACTTTACCTTTCATCACTGCCTAATCACCCCCTCTTTCCTTCCCTGCCACTCAACCAAGACTTGCTAGGAAGCTATTCTTGAACACCCATCTGACTGTTAGAAGGATGCTTTGTTGTTCTTAAGTACCGTTGAGTTGATTCTGACCCACAGTGGCCCTGTATAGGGTTTCCAAGTGTGGTTGGTGAGTTTGAAACTCCGCCCTTATAGTTAGCAGTCCAGTGCTTATCGTTACCCACCAGGGCATACCCCCCTGAATGTCTGAGGAGGAATTAGAGGTATTCCTCAGGGACAGTGGGAAGTCCTTCTGATCTGAGAATGATGAGAGACCACAGAGCTGCAGCCTTCTTCCCTGCTCCCTGGGACAGCACCGTCCATGAGGAGTCAAGATGACATCTGTCTCCCACCCAGTGACCTTTAGAACTTGAAGTTACCAGCCCCTGGTGGCTAACTGGTTAAGTGCTTGGCTCCTGACTGAAAGGTTAGTTGATGACACCAACCAGCAGCTCCACAGGGGGAAAGACTTGGCAATCGGCTTGAGTAAAGATTACAATTTAGCCTTAGAACAACCCTCCAAATGAGATCATGGCCAAAGCGCAGAAGGCAGGAAGGGATGGGAACGAAGGACTAATGGAAACTGTAAACACAGCGAGGAAGTGGGAAGAGTGCTGTTACATTGAAGGGACCACAGTCAAGGTCATCAAACAAAATGTTTATGAACCGTTGAGTGGAAATCCACTTTGCTATGTAAAACTCTCATTCAAATCACAATAAGTTAAAAACAAAACCCAAAAAACAGATTCGAGTTTAGGAAACCCGATGGGGCAGTTCGACTCTGTCCTACAGTGTTGGTATGAGTCACAATCGACTCAGTGGCACACAACAACCACTAATTCACAAAACACCGATCTCCTGCCGGTGCTAATGATTCAAGCAGGAGGGTCTTCCCCGCCTACTCCTCCCCACAGCCAGCCTGGGGTTTGTTTTGAATCTCCTCTTGCCTCTGTGGAGGTGCGTGAATGTCCTTCAAATCACAATCTGCACCCAGGTGATTCTAGTCACTGACCTTTGAGAGCAGGGTGTGTGCGTGGGGGGTGGGGGTGGGGATTGAGACCTGACTGCAGCCATGGGGAGTACCGGCCTCAGACATCGAATCGCCATGGCAGACTGAAGTGATGTTAAGGAATCCTCTACACCTAGGCCCCAATGCTCCTGTGTCTGTTCTGCTGGGGAAGAGCCTTAAGCAGTCTTACCTGTGGCAGGCAGGGGGTACTTTATCCTGTACCTGTTGGCACAACTCAAGGGGACAGAGCCCAAGTTTGCTCAAGGGTGGGTATAAAGCTTAAGTGGGGGTAGAAAGACCTGGGGTGATTAATCTATTATTTGGCTACAACTTTAGACCCTTACTGGGATCCCTAATATGTTCTAGTGACCCCATATGTTGGGTCTGTGGAACAGTCCCGCTAGAGATAATCAAGTTCTCTGGGTGGACAAATGGCTTATCCTTGACTACTGACCAAAGTGGAGTCCTGGTGTGTTGCTGTGGGTTAATGTACTGGATTGTGAAGTCGGTTTGAACCACAAGGTCAGCAGTTCAAGCTCACCAGTCACTCCTGAGAAACCCTATACAGGGTCGCTATGGGTCAGAACCGACTCGATGGCACTAACAACACAACTGACCAAAGGGTTGGTGGTTCAAACCCACCCAACAGCACCTAGGAAGAGAGAACTGGGCTTCCATAAAGATCACATCCTATGGAGCGCTCAGTTCTACTCTTGACACATTGGTGGCCATGAGCTTGAACGTACTTGATAACAGTGGAATTTGGATGATCAGGGATTGGGTATCTTACCCCTGAAAATAGCTCCCTCCACCCTCTGCCCAAGGAGCTCTGGTAGTGTAGTGGTTACGAATCAGGCTGCTAACCTCAAGGTCAGCAGTTCGAAACTGCCAGCTGTTCCGCGGGAGAAAGATGAGGCTTTCAGCTCCCGTAAAGATTTACAGCTTCGGAAACCCTGTGCAGGATCACTATGAGTTGGAACTGACTCCACGGCACATAACCACCACTACAACCCTCTGCCCTGTTCTCTTGCCAACTTTGAATGTCCTCATGCCATTTAAAAGATTGTTGTTGTTGTTGTTAGGTGCCATCAAGTCAGTACCGACTTATAACAACCTTATGCACAACAGAACGAAACACTGCCCGATCCTAGGCCAACTTCACTACTGTTGCCACGCTTGAGTCTATCAATGCTGCTACTTGGCCAATCCATCTCGTTGGGGGTCTTCCTTAGATACAAGCTAGTTTTTCCACAATGAAGCTAGTATTTTTTACTATTTCCTGTGTGCCTGGCACTGGTTTACTCCTCACAGCACTCTCAGGGAGATAAATCATATTACTCCATTTTACAGACAAGGAAGTAGAGGCTAAGGGAGATTAAGAAATGTGTTCACACGTCACACAGTCAGAAGGTAAAGGGCTGGTTGGTCAGGTGACTGTGCCACTTGCAGTGTGACCCTGGATGCCAGCTCTAGGAGGTGGCAATGTGCCCAGTGATGGTTGACAATGGCAAAGACTATGACTATTTTACATTTGCCCTGCATTTTACACCAGTGCCCCTCAGCTTGATATTGGGGGCTTGAACTGAGTCTGAGATGGGACTCTTCCCCCTCCTTTAGCACAGAATAGCCACTTCCTGAAGACGTCTGCCCCCTGGACTGCCACTGAACAAGGCTTCCTAGAAGGCCCACAACAAGTGTTTCCATCAGCTCTGCCCTTGCTGGCCCCTGTGAGCTGCCCTCTGGTTAGGGGTAACATCAGAAGAAGGGGCCTCAGTACTGCCTCTCCCTGAATGGGCTCCAGGCTGTGAGACTGAGTCGGAGTTTATTATGATAAATGGGGTGTGTAGAAGCTGAAGCTATAGTTCTACCCACACCTCATGCCTCGTGCTCTGGCTCAACAACCAATTCCCTGCTTTGGTATACTTCTAGTTTCTCTGGGAGTAAATTGGTCTTTTGAAGATGAATTCCTCTAACCATGAAGCAGATCCCCCTGCCCATCCTGCCTGCCTTCCCTTCCTCCATACCTGCTCCTTCCCCACAGGCTGCCTGGGGTTGTGGAGGCCCACAGGGCTCCATCTCAGTCATAGACCTGCTGGGCCTCTCCTAGCTCTCAGCAGCCCCCTTCCATGGCTCTTCCCAGTGGGGAGCTCAGAGGCCAGGTAGAGGCCTCGCCATCCATAGACTAACCTTGTCTCCTGGGCCTCAGGCCCTTCATTAGGAGGATGAGTTTCCAGCTGGAGCCCTCTGACCAGAACACTCTAAGAACCATGTTCGACATTTAGCCTCCCGTGAAAACAGAGGCAAGCAGGGGCCTGGGTGCTGAGAGAGATGATGGCCTGAGCTTCGAGACTGTCTACAGATGGGCTGGGGCACAGGAGCCCAGAGGTGGTACCTGCTGTGTCTGCCTCTTTCCATCTGTCACCTCAACATTAAAGGGCGGAACTTTTTACAGTTTAAGAAGGACTTTTAGATGCCCCCTTGGTGCTCCCCACTCTCTGAGGTAAGACAGCTGGCCCTGTTCAGCAGCGAGGACAAAGGCCCAGGACGGCTGACTCACTGAATGCTCAGAATGAGGCTCCTTTGTGAGGTTCTGCTGCCAGACTTTCTCTCCATGTGAAAACACTCACACTGGCAGGACACCAAGGTCTGTATCTGGGGAACCCAGTAGATAACAATTAAATTAAACCAGGCATCTCTCCTAAATTTTGCAGTCATCAAACACACCTCTTTGAGGGACAACTCTGAAGGTAAAAAGGAGCCAAGCTCCTTTCAACCGCTGCAACTTGCACCTGCCAATGGCATTTTCTGCCTTCTGTGGGTTGATCTGAAGGTTCTGAGGAGGACACTGAGCAAAAAGGAGGCTCTGGGCAAGAGCAGCAAATTCAGCCCACCAAAGGACATAGCCTGCCAGCCCCATTCACGACACCCAGTGCTGGGCCTGGCGGCTGGGTAATTCTTTCTTGAATAAGTGAATGAATAGGACTGCCCAACCACTGGACACTGATGAAGGCCAAGGGAGAAACAGGGCTGTGAGCACAGAGCTTGATTTGGGGCAGAGAAGCTCTTGGCTTTACCCTGTGGATGACGGCAGCAACACAGCTGAAGCCCAATCTAAGGAAATGTGGGTCTCTTCACACACCTGCCTTTCCCACACACTGAGAGCTCCCTGAGACCAGCAGCCCTGTCTTACTCCTCTGCATCACTGGTGCTGACCCTGGAAGGATTCAGGGTCCCGGGCTCTGTGGGGAAGACACCCTGCTCCATCACAGCTCAGCCTGGTGAGGCTTTGTTGGTAGCTAAGCTGGACAGACGGGAGTGAGATGAAGGTGTACAAGCTCAGGGATCCTTTCCTTAGTTTTGACTCCAGTCCCAAATTCCCAGCACTCCTTTTGGTGGGCATGGCTCATCTGAACTATCTTACTGAAAAACATATGAATTTTTCTTTCTGTGTCCTTCTGGCTGAGTCCCAGAGGAGGCCAGCAGACCTGTACGGTGGGGGGAAGGGAAAAAGGACCCCTCTCTGGTGCTACAAGAATACAGAATCATCAGGCCATCTACCAAAAGCCAACAAGTGATTGCAGGCTTGAGAGGGAGAGGCTATGATGTTTTGTTGGCCTCTTTCCAGAAACCCTCTCCCTCGCTGCCTCCCTCACAGCCTCACTCCTGTGACCTGTCAAGAAAGCACCACTATGCTTTAAGGGACAAGTGGCCTCAGCTCTGCTGTTCCCAAGAGGTGGCAAACCCAGAGGCATTGTCGGGCCCAAGAAATGAGCATCATGGAAAAGTGGGTAGAAAGAAAACATGTTTTCATGAAAGCAAGATCAAGAAATGGGTTCTTACACCAACCCCCTCATTTTTAAAATGAGAATTCAGATGCAGAGGGGACACAGAAGTCACTGTAGCTAGTGAGAGACAATCTTGGAGCAGAAGAACTGCTGCAGGACATGACCAGTCACCCGACCTCTCTGAGCAAAACTGGGCAAGCCACCACTCCAGAGGGTTGCCTTGAGGATCGACTAAGATTGCATTTGTGAACTGATAATTGAAAAATTAAATTTAAAAAAAAAAGGAAGAGGTCAGTGACAGAACTGGCACCCACATGGCTTGAGGCCCAGGCTGCTCCCTCACTATGGCCCAGCAGATGATTGAGCAGGCATATGCCACCGATGGCATGCAGATCTGTTTCCCACGCTGCAGAGGCCAGTCTCTGCTACCACATCCTTTCTCTCTTGCTTGTGGGACCTGCTTTCTGCCGAGAGGGTCAGCACAGACGCACCCCCCCCCACACACTGTGAACAAACCCTGACCACTAATAGCCGGCCTCCTGCCAACTGTTAGAGGAATTAGAAAAAGGCAGCTCTGTATAGGGCAGGTCCAGGCAAGTCAGAGATCCCTTCATTCAGGTGAGTGTTCCTGGCCCACCCTGGCGATGGGGCCCGGAAGACTGGCAACTCGGCCTGGTACCTGTATCCCGGTATGAGCAACCATACTGGGAGGCACTGACCAATACAGTTAATTCTTATCTCATTCTGTCAGTAGGGGTTTAACATACCACTCTTCTTACAATGCTGGTTCAGGAGACTTTGAGTTACAGAGGAGTCACTGGTGGCACAAATGGTTAAGTGCTGGGCTACGAACCAAAAAGTTGGCAGTTCAAAACTACCCAGAGGCACCTTGGGGGTCAGGCCAGGTGATCCACATCTGAAAGGTCACAGCCATTGAAAACCCCATGGAGCAATTCTACTCTGCACACATGAGGGAGGTTACCACAAGTTGGAATCACCTTGACAACAACTGGTTTGATTTTTTTTGTTTAGTGACAAATAGCATGTCCAGTTGGAAAAAGCCTGGGACTGGGAGTCAGAAGATGTGTGTTCCAGCCCTACAATAGTACTTTCTACTCTCCTAGAACCTCAGTTAATAGGAATGACAACTACTACCTGGCAGATTTCTTGCTGTGTGACCTTGAGTCGAACGCATAGAGACCCTTTGGTTGTGTGCCGTGGAGTCTGTGGTTCCGACTCATTACTGAGTCAAACCCTGCACAGGGTTTCCGAGGCTATAAATCTATATGGAGCAGAAAGCCTCAACCTTCTCCCATGGAACAGCTGGTAGTTTTAAACTGTTGACCTTGAGGTTAACAGCCCAATTCATAACTACTACGCTACCAGAGCTCCTTAGAGACCCTATGTTGTTGTTGTGAAGTGCCATTGAGTCAGTTCCGACCCATAGCAACCCTGTATAGGGTTTCTGAGGAGCAGCTGGTGAGCTTAAACTGCCGACCTTGCAGTTCAAACAGCTTTGCAGTCTGGTGCATTAACCCACAGCGCCACACCAGGAGACAGAGTAAAACTGGCTCACTGGGTTTCCTAGGCTAGTATATTTATAGGTAGTTCCAACCTCTGACCTTTTGGTTAGCAGCTGGGTGCTTAACTCATTGAGTCACCAGGATTTGTTAGGAGGAACAAGTGAGATAATAGCATGAGAAAGCTTTGTGAAGTGGATAGTGGTGAGGGTTGTGTGTCCATGAAGCGGTTCCTACTCATAGTGACCCTGCATAGGGTTTCCGAGACTGTAAATCTTTACAGGAATAAAAAGCCTTATCTTTCTCCCTCGGAGCAATTGTTAGATTTGAACTACTGACCTTTCAGTTAGCAGCCCAGCTCATAATCCACTATGCTACCAGGCTCTTTAATATGATATTGCTGTAAGGTATTACTTATACTATACAATCTAACACAATTAAAAAAATAATAATTCTATTGCCAAGATGATATAATGATAATATTGAGAAAAATCTTGAAATAATAGAAGAAGACCCTCTTTAATGAAGCAAATACGAGAAAGATGAGGCTTTCTGCTCCCATAAGGATTTATAGCCTTGGAAACCTTATACACGGTTGCTATGAGTTGGAACCGACTCCACGGCACACCACCACCACCAAAGATCTGAAGCCTCGGCAACCCTATACAGGGTCACTGTGAGTCAGAATCAACTCAACTGGACTTAATAACAACAAGAAGAATGAAGCAAAGGGGAACGCTGAGTGTGCAGTGGTTAAGCACTCAGCTGCTAACTAAAAGGTTGACAGTTTGAACCCACCAGCTGCTCTGGGGTAGAAAGATGTAGCAGTCTGCTTCTGTAAACATTTTCAGTCCTATGGAGCAGTTCTGCTCTGTTCTTTAGAAGCATCATGAGTTGAAATCAACTGGATGACATCAGGTTTTTGTTAGTTTTTGTTTGTTTGTTTGTTTGTTTTAATGAAGCAAAGGAGTCCTTAGGTGATGCAGTTAATGCAATTGGCTGCCAGCCAAAGGGTTGGAGGTTTGAGTCTACCCAGACACACCTCAGAAGAAAAGCTTGGCTATCTGCTTCCAAAAAATCAACATTGAAGGCCCTATGGAACATGGTTTTACTCTGACACAAATGAGGTCTCCATGAGCTGCAGTCAGCTTTACAGTTTTACAGCAAATATTTTCCTCGGTGCATGTGTGTGTGCAAACCTGGATTCACACTACATACAACAGCATAGCCTTGTTCAAGTAGCTCTGAATGAAAATCACAGGGTACTGAGAATATGGTGAGCACAGGGATGAAGGCTTCGGGAAGGTTTCTCTGAAGGACAGGCAGGTTTGGGGCAGACCTTTCCTCAGAGGGCTGAGGGCAGCCGCTTCTCCAGCCACTTCATTAGTTCGCCCTTCATGGAGAGGCACATTGAAAGGCCGGGCTGGGAAGCATGCAATTGATTTGTGGAGTTTTAATACCCGACAGCCTATAAAAGACTAATAAAAATCTGGGGCAGGATTTTCCCAAGAGGGATGCGTCACTGTGGAATAAAAATGAAAAAGATAAAGAAAAGTTACTAGAATGATACTTCCCTCCTTACTCTGTTTATAGCTAGAGGTTTTGTGTACTTTTGTTGTTGTTGTGAAGTGCTGTTGAGTCGGTTCCGACCCATAGCGACCCTGTATAGGGTTTCCGAGGAGTACTTTACGACCATCTAAAATATACATGATGTAGAAATTAGCACTCTAGTCATAAAACTAAGAGAGCTGCCACATCATCTTCTTTGAAAATATTTATTCAAATAGAGTGAGATGTTGGAGTGAATTTTGTGTCTGGAAGTATGGTTAGTTAAAGATTTCTTGCCTGCTTAGGTGACCCGTCTGTTGAGATAATAGCAGTGCCCTATTTATTTCGTCCGGGTCTGCTTAGTTTTTCTTTCTTTTCATCTGGTTTGGTAGTGGGATTCCATTGAAGTTTGACCCGTTAGCGGAAAACCAAACCCCAAACCAAACCCGCAGTCATCAAGTTGATTCCGACTGAGCAATCCTCTTGGACAGGTAGAAGGGCCGCTAAAGCCTCTGAGACTTGATCTTTACAGCAGCGGTTCGTGGGGTCAACCAAGGACCCACCACACCATGAGGACTCTTTGTTCCCCAGAAAAATGAGGTGCTGGAGATGCAAACCCCACCAGATTCAGTACAGGGACTTGCTATCCTTTTAAGGGGTCTGTAAAACATGAAGTGACCATGTGAGGAGGCTGAGGGGCTCCAGTCCCTTTGTTTTCAAAGGTCAGGAGCCCAGCTGCTGCTGAAGCCACAGCTTTGTTTCCACAAAAGCCTAAGGCAGCCCCCTCTGGTTCAGTGTTTCCCCCACCTCCCCCTTTCTCACAGGCAGTTTCCCTGAAATGAAAGAACAGTGATATGTTTGCACCTTCGAAATCGCTTTAAAAATGCATGAAACACAAGACCGGCTGTTACCCGGCCCCGTCTGTGATCTGGGTCCGTGCTGAGGGGTTGGGACAGCCAGACCTCGAAGGGGCACCTTCCCTTTCAGCCTTAGGGGTGGAGCTAGTTTAGTTTCCAAACTTGCCTCTTTTCGGACTTACTGGTACAAATAAGGAACTGTGCCCCTCCCAGCAGATGCAGGCTGCAGAAAACAATAGAGTCTCCACAGCAAATATGTTCAGACAGGGTCTGCTATGGGGTGGCAGGTTGCTGGTGTGTGCACCTGGTGGGCCTGACCTGCTTCCATAAACATCATTCCAGATGCTGACCTCAAACCTTTTCCACTCTTTACCCTCATCCTGCCCTATCCCCTTTCATTTTTCTTCTCATTTTCTTTCTATCTTCACTTCTCCTTTTCCATCGGCCCTCATTTTGACATTATTTCTGAAGAAACTGATATAAGTAGGCATTCCATTTTATGTGTATGTCAAAATAATTGTTCAATGCAAACATCAAAACATACTATAATTTTTGAAATCCTGGGCTTGGTATTCCTTTAAAAAAAAATGTTAGAAGCACGTGTTAAAATGGTCCTAGGTACTGTGACCAGCTTGCCACTAACACTGTGTGTTCACAGCTGACATTGGTGAGGGACCAACAGCGACAGGTGGTGGACAGGTGAGGAGTTGATGCTCAGTTTCCATCGGAAAGGTTTAGCCCTTGTAGCACTGAGTGAAACTGGAGCTCTTGCCTCTCTCTGTTATTCTCCCCTTGGCTGTTTCTTATTTGTGTGACTCCAACTTTTTTCCACTGTTTTGGCAGATAAATGTAGGTAACAGCTTGAAAGATTTAGAACCTTCTGTGCACATAAACAAAACAAAAAAATTGCAAGAAAACAACAGGCAGGCAAGCTTCTGTGAAACCTCTTGCCTAGCAGGGAGGGGAATTTTCCTCTCAGGTCACGTAGGCTGTTGTCTTCAACCTCAAATTATCAACAAGCTCCCTAGGCAGGGTTACCCCCAGGTGGGGGACCCAACTCCTTGAGCTGACAGTTCTCTCCTAGTAGGAGGTGGGAAACTACCCAGTTCTATCTCAGAGAGACCCTGCAGGTGGGTGTGAGGGAAGATCGAGTTGGTGGACTCATTCAGGGGCACCAGGATGGTGTTAGTCCTGAGGAATAAGTCCCACTGTCATAACAAGCATTGTTCCAGGGGCATGTCATGGCGATCTGATGGAGGCAGAGTGGAAGGGGAGAGAGAGGAGAGGTTGGGAAATTTTTAGAGTCCATACGTATCACTCTTTTTCTGAGTCAGACTCATTCTAGATGCTGCCCTCAATCCCTTGCCATCCTTTACCCTCTTTGCCTACCTTTTGGTCCTATTTTCCTTCTCCCTTTCTTTCTGTCTTCTCCTCTTCTCCATTTTCCCTCCTTCTGCTTCACAGTTAAAGCACCATCATATAGAAACAGCTGTTACTTAGCACCGTCACTATGTCTGTCCCTGCATTAATGCTAACATACATTATGTCTTCAGAGCCTCACACTAGCCATATGAGATAGGTATCATTGTACCCATTTTAAAGATAGGGACAGTGAAGTACGGAGACCGACTCCAGGTCACACAGATAGAAAGTGACAGAGCAGAGATTTGAAACTCAATAATTTGGCTTCAGGGCCCAGACTCATTATCACCCAATGTTGTTGTTATTAAGTGCTATTGAGTCAATTCTGACCCATAGCAACCCTGTATAGAGTTTTCAAGGAGAGACTGGTGAGCTTGAACCGTGGACCTTGCAGTTCAAACCGACTTTTCAGTCCCATGCATTAACCCACAGTGCCATACCAGGATTCCTATCTCCCAATATTTCTAGCTAATTCTCCTTCCCTTCCTCCTCCATTCATTCCTTTTCCATGGCTTCGTCTTTTCCTTCCCTTCCTAAGGCCATCATCAGTCTGCTGATAGTGGCATAAGTAGGGAATGAGGGACAAATTTGATAAAAGGAGGCATCCAGACTCAAAGTTGTATCATGACATTAATATGGACTTTTATGTCTATGTCTTGCCTGTCTTTTCCAGAATGTCTGAGTGTCAGTGCTAGAAGGGACCTCTCCGATCATCTCTGTCCAAGCCCTTCATAATTGTATAGAACAAAACAGGTCCAGAGGTATCAAGTAGCAAGCCTGAAACCACACAACTAGTTAGTGGCAGAGCCCAGAACCAGAAGCAGGTCTCCTAATTCTGAGATTCTCCTTATTCTAGAGACCTTCAGCTTGGGTGGCTCTCTGCTAGGTTTACTTGTCCAAAATCTTTAACTCATGTGGGAAGCTTTTACCAAATGCCTATCCTGGTCAGGCAAAGAAGCAGGTAAAGCCCAACCAGGGTAGGTAAATGTCCAGTTATGCTTTTATGTTTGTTCCATTTGTTGTGTCTGTAGGTATCCACACCCTGAACCTTATTCTTGGGGCTCTGCTGTGGGACCCGAGAGGCCGACAACATGAGATCAAGGCTTGGGTTAGGGTACAGTCATCAGGACTGAGCCTCCCAGAGTTATCAGGAGACCTGAACAAGCAGGGTACATAACTGGGTTGGGAAGATGCAAAGGGTAGAAGCTGGAGGTAAAGGTGGCTGGCAAATACAATGTACTTTCTGAAAGGTCATTTGCAGTCTATGCTGATAGCCACATTCAAGTCAGAATCCTCTGCTGATGAATCAGGAATTTTTTCCATCCGTTCTAAAAGCATCAAGTGTTCCCCTTCTACATGAGATAAGCCAGATATTTTGAATGCACTAGAATCTGTGTTGGATTGGTTGAGAATCTATCTTCACAATGCTTGTGTGTGTCTTGCTGAATCCTGGTGTGGCACCATAGGATAAGCACTCGACTTCAAGGTTGGTTTGAACCACATGGTTGGCAGTTCAAGCTCACCAGAGGCTCCTCGGAGACCCTATACAGGGTCGCTATGGGTTGGAACTGACTTGATGGCACTTAACAACAACAACAATAAAACTCATGTGAGCAGAACCTTGGGAGAAGTCACTCAGTCCCTGGGTTTCAATTTTGCTCTGTGATTTCCATGCCATCCATGACACTGGATTGTTACAAGGATCTTATCAGATCTTGAATTGGTGTTCATCAGAGGGCAGGAACTCCACCTTGCACGTTGCATCTCCTACTAACCCCAGTGAGAGGAGCCTTGGTGGTGCAGTAGGTTAAACATTGGGCTGATAACTGCAAGGTCAGCAGTTTGAACCTACCAGTTGCTCCTCAGAAGAAAGATGAGGCAGTGTACACCTGTAAACATTTGCCGCCTTGGCAACCTCATGCAGCAGTTCTACTGTGTCCTGGAATGTTGCAATGAGTCGGAATGGACTTGATGGCAGTAGGTTTACTAACCCCAGTCCAGAGTAGATGTTCCAGCAATATGTACTAAGGAAATGGGTGTTAGATATGAAGGACTTTTCAAAAACCAGACATGAAGGACAGGTAATGATTATAACCAGACCATGGACTCATTGGATTTTCGCGATGGAAAGAGGGTTAGAGATGTATTCCAGCAAACACAGCTGGTGTCCAGAGAGCACAAATGACTCGCCCAGGTTGGGACTAGAATTCGATTCTTACACACATTTCTTGGACTTGCATCCCTGGAGCAGTCCTGGGCCCTCTGATCCCACACAACAGGAGAGCAGATACTGAGAGGGAGGGTGGGTGGTTCAGCAGGCCACCTGAAAGATTACAGTGGACTTCTCACAGTGTCTTAGAGGAAGCTTTAATGTCTAGTGCAAGAAAAAAGCTTCCAACAACCACAGTGATAATGATCACTGGCTTTGGAGCAACGCAGTCCTAGACTTGACTTCTGGCTGGTTACATACTAGTTATGTGATTGAGCTATCTGGACCTAAGTTCATTTATAAATAGGGTTGTTGTGAAAAATGAATGCAATAGCAGGCACTGGTTGAGTGATTGTCTAGTGGCAGTGGTAGCTGTTGTGGGGGATAGTTGTTGTACTCATCTATCAGAGGGAAAGGGTTTTAGGCCCTATGTTAACTATCTAAATAATACTTACCCCTCTTCAGTAAATTCTCAACTCAGCAGCTAGAGCAATCCTGCTGTACCTGTTTTCTACACTGAATCCTTGACTTCCATTTTGTTTGGAGTAAAATGTCCCTTTAAGTTCATACACAATTGTCACTCTCCTAGTCTACCTCTACTGGAATATAGTACCTCTGCCCTGAATTCCTACTGGTCACCCCCTCACTTAGTCCACTCTAGACAGCATGGTTGTGTCCTTATTGGTGCATGAAACATCAAACATGCTGTTCTACCATCTTTGTACTGCTTTCCCCTGGCCTCCTCCAAGACCTCCACTTGGCTTGCTCATTGGCTTCCATCTGGCCTTGACTCTACCGGTACCTTGGCAGCAAGGACTTTCCTGAACACGTTATCTAAAACTGCACCTCCCTACCCATCTTCTCTATGCACCTTCCCTGCTTTAGTTTTCTTCTTAGCACCTGTCACAACCCTACTGTTTATTTCATTTATTTATGTATTTTGTTGATTGTCTCTGTCTTTGGAATATTAGCTCTATGTGGCCAGGGATTTGTTTTGTTGTCAGCTTTTTGCATTCACTCTGCACCCCGACTCCTCCAAAAAAGCACCTAGAATTATTCCTGGCATGTTGTTGTTGTTAAGTGTTGTTGAGTCAGTTCCAACCCATAATGACCCTGTATAGGGTTTCTGAATTGAAGGAGCTCTGGTAGCGTAGTGGTTACGAATCGGGCTGCGAACCTTAAGGTCAGCGGTTCGAAACTACCAGCTGCTCCATGGGAGAAAGATGAGGCTTTCTACTCCCATAAAGATTTACACCCTCGGAAACCCTGTACAGGGTCGCTATGGGTCGGAACCGACTCGACGGCACTTAACAACAACAACAACATAGGGTTTCTGAGGAACGACTGGTGAGCTTGAACTGCCAACCTTAAGGTTCAAACCAATTGTGCTGACCAGCGCATTAACCCACAGTGCCACACCAGGACTCTTGCCATGTAGTAGGTATTGAATGTTTGTTGAGTAAATAGGTGAGTAAATAGCAGTAGTAGCAGGGTTTCTTGCATGGTAAGAATTATGTAATAAAGCAGAGAGTGAGTCTAAGGATAGTGGAACATAGAAGTGTTTCAAAAGGTGTAGATTTCCATCTGTCAAAGATGCTGTTGAATGACAGCTATACTGGGAGAGAAGTAGGCTCGATGACCTAAAGGTACCCCCAACTTTTTGAAGGATCTCTGGTAGCGCAGTGGTTACGAGTTGGGTAGCAGTTTGAAACTACCCGCTGTTCCACAGAAGAAAGATGAGGCTTTCTGCTCCCGTAACAGAGTTGTTTAGAAATAGGGTTTTTCTTTGTTATGTTAATTGTACGTACCCCAGAAGGGTGAGTTCTAAATCTAAACACTTCTAAATTTTGGTGGTGGTGGTGGTGGTGGTGGTTATGTGCTGTGGAATTGGTTCCGACTCATAGTGACCTTGCATAAGGTTTCCAAGACTGTAAATCTTTACAGGAGCAGAAAACCTTATCTTTCTCCTTTGGAACCGCTGGTAGTTTTGAACTGCTGCCCTTGAGGTTAGCAGCGACTCGTAACCACTACACTACCAGAACTCCAAGTTATTTGAAGAGCAAATTGGACACAGAGAAACTTATAAGGAAAAGACAGATGCCACATAAGGATCATCTATAAGTCAAGGAACCAAGGAAGGAATCAGCATGGCTGAGACCCTGATTTAGAATTTTAGCCTCTAGGCCTGTGAGAAAATGAATGAATCTTCTGTAAAGTCACACACCTGTGGTACTGGTCTTATACTAGCACTCGGTAACTAAGGGCAACACTAGAAAACTTTCTTGGACTTGATGGCCACAGCTGCGTAAGGTCAGGGAGCTCTGTTCTTTGGAAGGAAAGATGTGATGGGGACCATGCCACACATCCACCGAGAGCAGGTCTCAAGACCTGAGACACTGACAGGGAGGGGAGATCCATCAGCTTTACTGCTGGGAATTTGTCTCAAGGAAATACCCATAGGTGTATGCACAGGAATGACCACAACAGTACTATCCATAGGACCTCAAATGGGAAGCCATCTAAATGTCCAGCAGTAGGCAGTGGTAAAATAAATTACCATACTCTAGGCACTGAAAATTAGATAGAAAAAAATCTAACAACATAGAAAGATGTCCATGATTTATTATTACCTGAAAAAATGTTACAAAACTAAATGCATGCATTTAAGCCTTGAAGGATAGTCAGCCACATACTAATGAGTCTTGGTTATAAAAAAACATGATTTCTATTTTTTCTCTGTATTCTTTTTTACAGTTTCCAAAGTAAATATGTTTTGATTTTGTAAATATCCAAATAATGATCTTTTAAAGTTATTTTAAAAGGTTCTAAAAGCAGGAAATAAAGTCCATTCAATTTTAAATAAGATGCAGTGGAATTGCTAATGTCTCTGGTAGCACGCAGTGGTTATGAGTCGGGTTGCCAAGCTCAAGGTCAGCAGTTTGAAACTACCAGCTGTTCCACAGGAGAAAGATGAGACTTTCTGCTCCCACAAAGATTTACAGCCTCGGAAACCCTGTACAGGGTCGCTATGAGTCGGAACCGACTCCATGGCACACCACCAGCAGTAGGTTGTATTTTGTTTATTTTTCATTTTCTTTAGTATTCTGGGCAGGGGAACCCTTTCTTAGTGATAAATAATGACTACTGTTAGGAGCAGTGTTAAGTAAATAAGATATAAAAAAATCAAATGTTGTTGGTATTTGATTTGGAAACAGTACTGATCCCTTAGAATACCTGTTATCCTAGGATTTCGAGTTAGCATAAGATACAGTAAGAGGTAGGTATCCTGAGCAGGCAGAGTATTGGGCTGAGAGTCAGGATCACAAACTCTGCTCTGAAACAAGTTCAGCACTCTCTCTTTAAGGAACACCCACCCAGTCATGACTGGAATTCCACCCACATTTTTTTTTTTGGATCAGTGACCAGTTACAACTGGTAATGATGCTGCCTCCTCCCTTCTCAGAACCAGTGAAATAAAGGGATTGGGACACAGGTCCTTTACAAAGCACAGATTCTATGCTGCAGGAAGGGGAAGAAAGTGCCAAAAAAATCTTCACAGTTTCACCCTTGGCTTTACTGGTCAAGTAAATGCATGCATTTGTCTCAGGCCTAACCCATCTCCTAACAGGCAATGATGGTTCAAATAGTTAACCTGCTCTGCTATTAACCAAAAGGCCACTCTGAGGTACCTCCCAAGAAAGGACTGGTGATCTACTTCTAGAAAGTCAGTCATCAGAAATGCTATGGAGACATCTCAGCACTATTCACTTGGCTTTTCTTTTTTATTCATTCATTAATTTACTCATTTACAGTAACAGAAACCATTCATTAAATCACTATTCTGTGCCTGGTTTTATCTAAGTCCTTCACATAAATTATTGTGAATTTTCCCAACAACACTCCATGGTGGTGGAGGTGGTGGTATGCCGTAGAGTCGGCTCCGACTCATAGTGACTTCTGTATAGGGTTTCCAAGGCTGTAGATCTTTACAGATGCAGAAAGCCTCATCTTTCTCCCACGGAGTGGCTGGTGTACCTCAAACTACAGTTAGCAGCCCACTAAAGTAACCCACATACCACCAGGACGCCTTCAAGATAGGCATAGTTATCTTCAGTTCATAAAGGGAAAGACAGCTTCAGAGAGGTCAGGAGTCCTAGTGCTATGTGGTATAAGCACTGGACTGTAAACCAAAGGTTGGCAGTTCAGACCCACCAGTTGCTCCTTGGAAACCCTATACTTACAGGATTTCTATAAATCAAAATAACTTGACAGTACTAACAACAATAGGTAACTTGCCCAACATAACATAGCTAAATTGTGGTAAAGCCAGAATTTTACTTTAGGTTTGATTGTCTTGTAAACCTATGCATTTTCCACTTCCTGCTTTCAGAAATTCAGGTGGAAAACAGACAAGTGAGGACAGTCTGCACTCAATGTGGTTTATAGCTGAGCCTCTTGGAAAGAGTCTTTCCAAAAGCCACGTCACAGGGAACCCTGAGGTTTCATATAATTTTTTGGAAACAAGTGCTTAGCAATAGATCAGCTGGTAGCTTCCTGTTTATTTTAACGATCAGAATGAAAGCAGACTGTACCGTCCATTATGGCCTGATTAATCACTGAATGACTGGCCAACAAAAATGAGGAATTAAGCAAGTCCCCAGCCAGGGACAATTTTTGTCCCCCAAGGAATAAGATAAGTACTGGACTGCTAACCACAAGGTCAAACCCATGAGCCACTCCTTGGAAACCCTATGCTGGATGGCTATAAGTTGGAACCGATTTGACAACACTTAGCAACAATAACAAAGACATGTTGGGGTGTCATGACTGGGGTGCTATGGCATCTAGTGGATAGAGGTCAGGGATACTGTTATACTTCCTACAAAGCACAGGCCAGCTTTCATGACAAAGAATGATCTAGCCTCAAATGGCATCGTGCACAGGCTAAGAAACTCTGCTCCAAATACTCACTCAAGAGTGATCTGAGTCACCTGGAGACTACCCGCATATCAGAAAGAGCAGCTGTTTCATTCCTGGGAAATCAGGGTTAGAGTTAAACTGTATACGATTTAGCCCTGACCAATGTATATATATTTTTTCCAGTTTCCTTTATTCAGTTACAGCCCACAGAATTTACTTAGCCTTTCTATGGATTAAAACCAGGAATGGAAAATTGAACCTCTGAAAGGAAAAAACAGAAAATGTAAAAAGTATGTGTAATAATAGAAGTTCACATGCAAATTTTAGGATCGTATATTCTTTTCTATAAGCTGCCCGCGCCCCCGCAATAATTCTCCCCTACAAGTCACCGGTAAATCCACAATCTGCTCAGATATATCTGTGTAGCAGAAGAGCTTGGCTGTAGATCCAGAAGAACGGAATTCAAATTCCAGTTCTACCACTAACTGGTGTGGAGAGCTTGGGCAATTCACGTAACTTCTTTCAGCTTTAGTTTTTCTATCAGTAAAAAACATACCTACACATCCCACAGAGCTGAGGGGTTTTTCACGAAGTCATTTATGTACAAGTACATGGCAGGACTACACAAATTGCACCTCACTGAGTCCTGGTGTGGCAGTGCGGGTTAATGCACTGGACTGCAAAGTTGGCTTAAACTGCAAGGTTGGCGGTTCAAGCTCACCAGCCGCTCCTCAGAAACCCTATACAGGGCCGCTATGGGTCAGAACTAACTTGACAGCACATAACCACCACCGCCAACCTAACAATGACTGTCACACAGAGGATTCCTTCCCCAGGGGGCTGTAAACCAAAATATCAAACCCACTGCTGTCAAATTGATTTCAACTCACAGCGACCCCATAGGGCAGACTAGAACTGCCCCACCAGGGTCTCAAGGCAGTAAATCATTACAGAGCCCGACTGGGACTGCTGGTGGCTTCTAACCACCAACCTTTCAGTTCGCAGTCCAATGCTTAATCCACTGCACGCACTACCAGGAGGGTTCTTATTACTAGGTTTCTCCACATCATTGGTGCCAATGTAAAGAGAAAGAGAGAAGTACAACTAGGGCTTCTGTTATGAACTAGAGAGGTGGCCACATATGTACCTGTGTTGTTTATGAGCTTTTATCTGATGATCTCTAAGCGTTCTTAGCCACTCTCACATAGAGTTTCTCATAACTACCTCTCTTGCCTGTAAAGGCCTGTTATGCAGAGCAGAAGTATTCTGAGGGTTCATGAGTTATGCATTGTGAAGTGCTGTGAGTTCCTGAGAACAGAAACTCTTATGACTCAATCTTCATGAACAGAGCAAATCAGAGAATAATAACAAATGCAGGTTTGGTTTTCCATTTCACTCTAGGGAGAGGATTATTGGCCTTGAAGAGGCTTCCCCAACAAATAGTGTCATTTTTCCTTTAAGATGACCCTGTACTAACTATTGAAGCCACCCATCCACATAGCAGTGTGGCTGCCTAGGGCAGACATTTCAGTGTGTTCCTGGTGCTGGGGGATGGGAAGGTCTGTATATTATGCAGGCCTCCTCTCAAAAGCAGAGAAGGAAGGCTGGGGCGCAAGAAGCGGTGGAGGGAGATTTGGACCCAGGAGTTGGCCAAGTATGACCTGTAGGCTACATCTGGTCTGCTGCTTCTTCCTATAAATAAAGTTTATTAGAACCTAGCTATGTTCATTCATTTATGTATTGTCTCTGGCTGCTTTTATGCTGTAATAGCAGAGTTGAGTCGTTGTAACCGAGACCATATGGGCCACAAAGCTTCATGTATTCACTATTGAGATCCTGCTTGTTGTTGTTGTGAAGTGCCATTGAGTCAGTTCCGACCCATAGCGACCCTGTATAGGGTTTCCAAGGAGCAGCTGGTGAGCTTGAACCACCGTCTTTGCAGTTCAAATGGCTTTTCAGTCTGGTGCATTAACCCACAGTGCCAAAGAGAAGCTAACCATTCAAAAAGGGCAATGGTAAATACTTTGGTGGCTGTGTGCCATGGAGTCGGTTCTGGCTCATAGCCACCCTGTACAGGTTTCTGAGGCTATAAATCTTTACAGGAGCAGAACACCCCATCTTTCTCCCGCAGAACAGCTGGTAGTTTCAAACTGTTGACCTTGAGGTTCGCAGCCAGATTCGTAACCACTATGCTACCAGAGCTCCTTGGTAAATACTTTAGGTGCATATTATTGTTGGATGATATACAGTCAGTTTCAACTCACAGTGACTTATGTGACAGTAGAACTGCCTCATAGGGTTGTAATCATTCTGGAAGCAGGCTGACAGGTCTTTCTCAAACCAACAAGCATTCAATTAGCAGCCACATGTTTAATCCACTGCACCACCAGAGTCCCTTTCTCTAGAGGATGCAAAGATCTGTCAGGAACCCTGCCTCACGAATTGTTCAGTTGAGAAAACAAGTGTAAATACATGAGGAGCTAATTAATAATACAAGACTTAGCTGATGGTCTGAGTCAGTAACTAACAGTGTCCCAGTGCTGTGATCTTAGTGACCAGCCTATACTGAATATTTGTGTGCTGGGCACCTGCATTATAAGCATGCCTCAGAGACACTGCAGATTTGGCTGCAGATCACCGCAATAAAGCAAGTCACTTGAATTTTTTGGTGTTTCGGTACATATAAAAGTTGCTTGCATTATATCATAGTGCCACAGCATTATGAAAAAGTTGGAAATATTGTGAGAATTACCAAAATGAGACATGAAGAGAACACATAATGTTAGAAAAATGGGACTGGTAGTCTTGCTTGTCATAGGGATGCCATAAAGCTTCCCTTTGTGAAAAGCACAAAATCTGCAAAGCTCAATAAAGCAAATTGCAACAAAATGAGGTATGCCTGTGTAAAGTTTGTTGCTCACAAAACCCTTCTGAGGTAGATATTATTACCCACATTATACAGACAAGGAACCCCAGATCTTTATTTGCCTGAAGGACACATAGCCAAAAAGAATTGAAGGTGGAATTTAAACTCCTACAGCTGGTGTGGGGCTACAGGATCAGCACTGAATTGCAAACCACAGGGTTGACATTTCAAACCCACCAGCCGCTCCTCAGAAACCCTATACTGGGTCACTATGAGTCGGAATCGACTCGACAGCACTTAACAACAAAAAACAACAACTTTATGTGAGTCAGTGGTGTCGCAAGGGCAAAATTCTTGAGTTTCATGTGGGAAACTCAAGTTCAATTCCCAGCCAATTCATCTCATACGCAGACGCCAGTCCTCTGTTAGTGGAGACTTGTGTATTGTGCAATGTTGAACAGGTTCCATCAGAGCTTCCTGACTAAGACAGACTAGGAAGGATGATGAAAACCTGATGCTTCACAATGGTTCCATCTGCAACTGATCATGGACTTGCAGCATTGTATTCTACTGAGCAAGAGTCCCCAAGAGTCAGGGGCCAACTCTAGCCAATAATAATAACAACAAAATGTAATTCTGGAACTCATGCTCTTAGCCATCCAAGGGAGAAGGTTGGAGAAGGATGGAGAAGATTCTGAGAAAAAGCTCTTCCTCTATAATTAAAGCTAGTGTTACACATTAGTCCAGACAAGGAGATTTGACCAGAGAACAGGTTTTTCCTAGGACTAATTGGTGTGGTGCTGTAGGATAAGCACTGGACTGCTAACTGCAAGCCACTCCTAAGAAACAGGGTCAATATGAATTGGAACCAACTTGATGGCACTAACTAGCTATTATAACTGTTTAACACCCATTAAATGTTTACAGGCAGCCCTCGGTCAGCAGCAGACACTGTCAATACATAGGAGTGTGTGGGACCCAAGCAACTGCAAATGGTTGCCTTGGGTGCTGGCTACAGGTTGTGGTGGTCACTGTGCCCCTCCCTGGGAGAAGGCCTGAGGCAGGTCTGGCATACAGTCTTATGGGGAGACACCCTTGTCTTCCTGTAGCCTCTTTCACACAGAGGAGTGACTCAGATCTGACATCAGCACCCAATATTAACACTCTGTTCCTCTGCTGACTCCTCTATTCACAGTCATCTTACTGGTGGGACTCAGCACAGGCAGCCCCTGGACAGGGCATGCCCCAGAGACTCCTACACCACTGATAAGCTGCCTGTACAGGGACAGATCTCTTCATCTCTAAGAGTTTTGGTTATAATATTAAATGTGCTATAAGATGGGAAGGTATATGAAAACACCAGGTGGGTTTTGGTGTTGGTGGTAGTTGTTGTCCTGTCGATTCGGTCGCAGAGCTATCCCATGTGGCAGAGTAGAACTGCCCTCTAGGCTGTGATCTTTATGAGAGCAGATCACCTCCTTCCACTGAACTGCTGGCTCTGCCATAGATAGGTGTGGAACACATGCCACTAGAGATGGAAGCTAAAGTTAAGTGGAAGAGTTGACAACAGGGAAAGGGACCTGAAATCAATGAAAATCTTTCCTTATAGTGATGTGATTATTTCTCCTTTGGGCTCCTTGCCAAAGACCAGACCTGACAGAGTGGCCTGCTCCCTCGGCAAGGACTTGGTCATTTCCTAGCAGTAGAGTAAGAGCTGAGCTGCTGCCAGTGAGGGCACTCCCTCTCCACCTGCCACTCCCCATGGGTCCAGAACGCCTCTGAAATGCTGACTGCTAACAGAAAAATAAAATAAATCTTTTCTCCCATCAAAAGCAGTTGTTACAGAATGCATCCTATGTGTGCTCTGTAGGGTTTTCAGTGACTGAGTTTTTGGAAGCAGGCCACTAGGCTTTGCTTCTGAGGCACCTCTGGGGACTTGAACCTCAAACTTCTGGATAGTCACCCTGTGTGTACCCTGTTAGCACTACACAGGAACTCCATTAATTAAAAGATCACAAGATCCTGCCCCTCCCTTGTCTCCTAACCTACAGGTACACACACTATAATCTTGCAATGGTAGGTCAAGGTCATCCTAGTCTTGGCCTATATTCATTTGTAAAACAAAAAAACAGGGCTTGCTTAGAATTAAAATGTACTTAATGAAATAAAAAGTTACTTAATCACTTTGCTTCAATTTAAACACAGGCACAGGCTTTTCTTATGAATCAGGGCTCATGCATCAATTTCTCAAATGCTCACGGACTGCAGAAGGCTACATGGAACAATGTTTGATTCCTAGTGACTCTTCCCAAGGAGAACATGCTCGAAGCTTTGTAAACTCAGAACTGAGCTGGGACCACCTGTCTTCACAGCTGGGGTCCCTGGCAGCTGTGACCTGAAAACACAACTTCTCTGTTTGTTTCCTTCACCTTCCCCCCCCAAGGAGACCACACAAAAGGCAGGTGGGACCAGTGACAGCTGCCCCCATCGCCTGTCCCCCTGTGAGGATCCCCGTCCGGTCAGACCACTGTGTCAGAGCTGGAGCAAGCAGAAGAACAGAGATAGCCCTGCTGCTTGAATTGCCATTCCGATTCATTTCGAGATTGCAGAATGTGCTGGCGATGTTTTTCTAAAGGGTAACCCCGGTGCTCCCGAGATGAGAGGCCCCTTCCTTTCTGACATGTATTCATTCCACCTTCTGAAGGTGGGAGGAGGTCGAGCTAACTCAGCAACCCCATCGTCTATGTCAGTTATTTCAGCTGAGGTGTGACGGTCAACCAAGCTGGAAAAGAACGTCTCTGCCTTTTCTGGAAGTATGCTTTTCTGAACAGCTATCATTGCTGTTAGGTGCCATTGAGTCTGTTTTGACTCACAGCAACCCAGTGTGACAGAGTAGAACTTCTAGGCTGCAGTCTTTATGGGACCAGATTGTCAGAGCTTCTGGGTGAGTTCAAACTGCCAATCTTTAAGTTGGCAGTACAGCACTTAAGCATTGGGCCTCCAGGGTTCTCCAATGGCAAAGACCCCTGTGCATTCATTGTATGTTTTGGTACGCTTCTTCTCCATCCTCTTTGAACCATATCATGGTGATGGGTTACCAGTGTGCAAAACAAATCATTGAAACATCATAGAAACAACTTGGACAGATAGTCTTAGGGAAAGTTGAAATGTATATTCTTGTGTTTAGGTTAAGAAATTAAGATGCTGACTCAAATCACTATTTCTGCAAGGAACTTGTTGCATGGTGTTAGAAACGTTTCTCAATATCTCTACTTCTGAGGTGCCATCTTTTAAAAGGTGTCTTAATTTGGGTTCTTCCAGAAGCAGAAGCTGAGGCAAAGATTCAAGTGCAGGTAGTTCATTTGAGAGATCCCAGGAGACTTGGATAGGTGTATGGGGAAGGAAATCGATACAGGGAGCTTTACTACTGCCAACAATTGGAGCTTAATGATGCCAGCACATTCTGGAAACAATATAGAACAGATACCCCAGAGTTACCTCCCCTGAGGGACAAGGCAAACTAGGTACTTATATACCAACCAGCTCCTGCAGTCATTGGCCAAGTCTGTTCCTAAAATACCAACCAGTTTCTACTGAGATGATTCTGTGTAGACCTGTGGTCCACAGGGTTTTCAATGACTAATTTTTTGGAAGTAGATTACCAGTTCAGAGTCCCTGGGTGGTGTAACTTGTTAATATGCTTGTCTGCTAACCCAAAGGTTGAAGGTCCAGTTCACCCAGAGATACATCAGAAAAAAGACCTGGCAAGCCACTTATGGAAAACCAGTCGCTGAAAATTCTCTGGAGCATAGTTTTACGTTGACATACATGGGGTCACCAGGAGTTGGGATAGACTCCACGACCACTGTTGTATCATTACTAGAAGATTGATTGGCTACACGAGACTAGAGTTACTGGGTTACTGTCTTTATAACCACCATGGTCTTCGACAGCCTCAGTAGAGAAGTCAGAGATATCATTGAGTTATTGTCACAAAAAGGCATTTATCCGCTCTTCTTTGTCAGGAATGGGATGCCAGGGTAGAGAAATGATCTATAAGCCTTTCAAAATAGTACTGGTGAATCAATGATTAAGCCCTCGGTTGTTAACCGAAAAGTTGGCAGCTCAAGCCCACCCAGCGGCCCCCAGGAAGGAAGACCTGGCAATCGGTTTTCATAAAGATTACAATCTAGAGACCTCTATGAAACCATTCTGCTCTGCCATGTGAGGTCACTGTGAGTTGAAATTGACTTGACAGCACCTAATAACAGCATGATCCTCTCTAGCTCAAATATCCCATGACTCTGACATACCAACTTAACCTACTCTGCTCATAGAACATCTTCCCAGATGTTGTTTACCATCTACTATTCTGATCACTAAAGATAAGTTCATTGGCTTCACCCTCATCCTCACCCTGGTCTAATTATGATATGGCCACAAGCCACTTCTGATTTCTTTGTAGATACACGTTGTATGAGAAGAACATTGCCAGAGACTTTGCAAAATTCAGATTGACTTCTCATAGAAATAAATGTTAAATAAGAGTGACATTATTTTGAATATAGTCCATAAAGTAAGATTCATTAATTTTTTTGTGTTATACTATTTTGAATTTGCATAATTCAAAATCCCATAAATGTGACTTATTGATTATTCACTTGGAGAGGATTATTACTATGATTTTAATCCTTTGAAGAAAAGGAATGGAAATGATGGGAGAGAAAGAGGTTCTGACACAGGTGAAACTTGGTTGAGAAAGACCATGGCTGAAATAAAGTCTAGGTTTGAAGGGACTATACAAGAAGAACAACATCCAAACCCCAGCAAACTAGTCCTCTTTTCTGACTATAGTGAGGACCCAGCCACTTAAAACCATCTTTCTTTGGTGATCATTCTGTACTGAATTTTAGATGCTTGGTCAATTTGGGAGGTAATTTTTTATTTGTTTATTTATTTTTTTATTGCTAGAGTAAAATGTCCAACCTCAAATTGAAAAAAAAAAAAAAAAAAAAGTTCTAAATAGCCAAATCCTCTCCTTATCCCTTAGTATTTAGGTGCCATTTTGTGTTCTTCAAAATGGCTGATAGGAATTTCCTGAGGAAGTTATGGCTGGGAACCAAACCAGAAACTAGATCAGTTTCAAATGTGAGATTTTGTATTTAGAGTCATCACAAGTAACTGGCGAATGTGTTTTCAAACCAAAGACATCAAGTGACTGCCTTAAAGATCAAACCGTGCTCCCTAAATCTTTCCCTCCACATCCCACCCACTGGCCCCTTAGGATAACAAGATTTTGTGATTCTGAATCTATTCACAATCCATTCTGGTTTCCAGGTAGCGCCCACTGCAAGATGAGATTACAAAGCTTTGAAAATCAGAAGCACACTCCACCCCCAAAGAGCTATTCCCTGAAGAGCCATCTTGCTGAATGGAAGGAATTTGCTCTATAGCAGACTCCCTCATGGAATTATGGGTGGGGAAATTTAACAATTCCACACTTGTTCTGGACAGGTGAGCGTTGGTCAAGTTTCTAAAGAGGATTTCACAGACCAGGTCAGCAGGGAGATGGATGGGTGAGCAGCGGTGGATACAATTATTTGACTTTCTGAGCTGTTCTTTGAAGCTTCTATGCTTAATAGAAACAGAGAGAATAATCCTCTTTGCCAACCTTTTGTATAGCAAGCTTTATTGTTCCCACTGAGAAACCCAAAGAAAATGGATAAGATTCATTTTGTCCAGAAAGCATTTGTATATTTTATATAGGTCTGTTTTTTGAAGCGTTGATAGTTAAGTGGGAAAAAGGCAAAGATTTCTTTCTATGCTGAGGAAATCAAAGGGGGGCTTTTCTAAAGCTTTCTAACCTAACCCAAAACAATCCTGAGTGTTATCCTTCGTACATCTCCTTTGTCACTAAACTCAGCATGAAAATGAGCACAGGCCCACAAAATGATGAAAACTGGACCAGATCATAAAGTAGCAGCCTGTAGGCAAATTTAGGCTTTTCATAAAAACCGAGGACATGATTAATAGGACCAGAGTCACTTTTTATACTTACTGGTTCCCAGTCACTCAGCATACGGGACATTAGCCTAGCCAATGAGCTGGCTGAGTTGTTTGTTTGACTTGGGACACATGAGGGGTACTTGGTAAACACAGACCACCAAGTGATCTACTAGCTGGTTTGAATAATCAGATTTTAGAAATAACTATCGGTATGATCATTTCAACTCTATAACAGCCAAATTAGGTTACCAGCCACCACCTTATTGGATTACTTTTCTATTTATTCTGAGGGGAGAAAAAAAAAAAAAGCATCTAATGCATTTTGATACTTTCTGCCAAGCCACTTAGGATGGTCACTGTGGGAAGAACTGGTGAGAATTTGGGGAATTGGTAATACTTTCTGCTGACGAAGTATACTGGGTCTCCACAGTGAGCTTCCACAGGGAACGTTTTGTGCTGGGTCTTCAAACTTGAGTTGTGAGAACAATTTTCCTCTATTTTAAGACTGGTAATAAAGCGCTGGACTGCAAGGCTGGTTTGAACCATAAGGTAGCAGGTCAGACTCACCAGCCGCTCTTTGGAAACCCTATACAGAGTCGCTGTGAGTCGGAACCGACTTGGCAGCACTTAATAGTAACAACAATAATGCCAACAGTTGGGCCCAGGGTAAGGAAGTTTCTCACCATCTGGCTTCAATTTAAGGAGTGGACCAGGTTTCCATAGGTGGGAGTGAAAATAAAGTCAGTATTTTAAGTAGGGGAAGCTGGGAGGAAGGGAGGTGCAAAGATCAGGCATCAAGTTTACTTAGGAGATGGGAGAGTTCTGAGAGGATTTGGGCTTTACCACTGAGGGAAGAACAAACTGTTCCCACCATTCTGTGATCCGAGAGATCCCAGGTTGGACAAAATTGCTTCGATCTCGCTATTCCACAGAATCGCTGAGACCTGCTCAGTGACATCTCTGCCCCACTGTTCTCTTACTCAGATGGCCAGCTCTGAGCCCAGGCACCATTCGCCTTTCCTTCTATGGAGCTGTCTTGCAACCAGCAACCTTTTCTTCAGTACACCCACCATACACACAAAACCACTCACTGGTGTACATGAAAACACATACCTGCAGACACAAGCACACATCTATCAGCACACAGATAAGCATTTAATGCACCATCCAATAACACGTATGCACACGTATGTGTGTGAATGCTAGAATGCACACGTACACACACATGCACACCAGACACACACACTTGTACCCCTACCTGAGCACACAGACCCACACTAGCATATAAATTCAACAGCACCCACATTGTAGCTACTCCATGATGGTTCCACCTGGCTCTGTCACCGTCTCTCTGGTGCTGGCTGCCCTGCAGTCAGCCTCCTGTGGCAACAGGCTGTGAACTCCCCTCACCTTTACTCTCCAGGTGGTCTTTTCTATGACTTCCCTTCTAACACCTCTTCTCATCATCACTCAGCCTGGATAAGGAAAGCGCAATTCTAACTTAGAGCTGCCACCCACATTATGTCTTACAGACAGTACAATATTACATGGTGGGGCACTAGGGAAATAGGAGGGTGCTTCTAAAAGTTCACAGAAAGATGGAACTGAAAGATAAGGAATTTCCCACCAACTTTTTGAAGCTCCCTTGTATAGGAATACACAGTTGACCTTCTAGTATCTACAGCAATAAAGGGCAGAGATTTGTTTAAATGGAGTCTCTGGGTGGTGAAAACAGCATGCTTGGTTGCTAACTGAAAAATGAAAAGTTCCACTCTACCCAGAGGTACCTTGGAAGAAAGACCTGATGATCCAATTCCAAATAATCAGCCACTGAAAACCCCCCGGGGGCACAATTCTATTCTGACACCATGGAGTCACGATGAATTGGAGTGAATTTGATGGCAGTGGATAAATGGTAAATGGGGGTGTTGATTTACATTTCTACTGCTTCTTGTTGTTGCTAAGTGCTGTTGAATCAGTAACAACTCATAGCGGCCCTGTGTCGGGTTTCTGAGGAGTGGCTGGTGTGTTTGAACCACCGACCTTGCCGTCCAGTGCATTATCCTGCAGCACCACAGCAGGACTCCTACTGTTTGTTGTTGTTGTTGTTAAGTGCCGTCGAGTCGGTTCCGACCCTGTACATGTTTACTGCCCCTGTAAATGTCCTACGGAAGCTTCTGAACACTTCTCCTTTCCCTAACCCTCATTCTAGTCAACTTACGGAGTGGCCACACCTAAGAGTTATAGGCATTTGACCCTTAAATACTTCCTGCTGGAGCTATATAGTCTCAGAGGGGTAAATGTTTGGCTGCTAACTAAAAGGTAGGCAGTGAAAACACCCCAGTACTTCCTCAGGACAAAAATGTGGGAGTCTGTGTCTGTAAAGATGACGGCCTTAGAAACCCTATGAGACCATTCTAGTCTGTCCTATAGGGCCACTAGGTGTTGAAATTAACTTGGTGGCGGTGGGTTTGGTTTGCTTTGAAATGCTTCATGTATTTTCCTCTGAACATTAGATTTCGTACTGTGGTTTGGTTTGCTTTGAGCAAAATGTGAGTTCTGAATAGCAATATGTCAGAGAAAAGCATAGTTCTATATTAACAACCAAATATTCATAGTCAGCAGAAACATTTATATTAAATGAAAGTCTTCAGGAAACAAATGATTATTTCTCACTTCAAACTCTGAGAAGAAAATATTAATAAATGCTTACTCAGGGCAATACCTTGAAAAGAAAGACTGCTTTAGAATTCAAGTCAGCAGGCAGATGATATTGCAAACTGGTGAGCAAGGATCTGGCAGAGAGGCTGCAGAGAGCATTTGAGAGCATGCTCTCTGAATAGGAATCAAACTTGGGACCTGGATCTACTCTTGGGCAAGTCACCAAACCTGAGCCCCGTTTTCTTCATTGGTCAAAATAGAACCCTACCAAATGCTCCTTAGAAACGAGAATGGTGAGACTTTGGCCTGCTAACCTTGGGTACATCATCAGGAAAATCCAATCATTAGAAAAGGTAACCACACTTGGTAGGTAAAAGAGCGGGTCAGGGAAAACAGGAAAACCCTCAATGAGATGGATTTTGACACAACCACCACACCGGCAGGTTCAAATATAGCAACAACGATCATGAAGACACACACAAAATTTCTATGACTCCGAGCCGACGCCACGGCACCTAACAACTACTACTTCTTTTCTAGCCACTTGCCATACGATTCTTATGAGGACCAAAGAAGTGGAGGCCTTAGAAATCACTGGGTCCATGTAAAAGGATGGCTGGTTGGTCCGAGAGACAGTCAATCTGAACTGGGCAAGGACCCAGCCTGTTCTAGTTCCAATGTTTTCTATTTCTTTCTCCTCCGTTGCCATTGTTAGTGCCGTCAGGTCGGTTCCGACTCAGAGCGACCCTGTATAGAGTTTATGAGGAACAGCTGGTGGGTTTGAACCACCAACCTTGTGATTAGCATTGCCACACATTAGCTGTTGAGTAGCACCAATCGTAATAGGCCAGCCAAGTGAACAGTGGACATGCCTGACATTTTGACCCCTGCAATGCAGCTGGTGCCGGCAGCAATGTGCTTTCTCTTCGAGTCAGTTCCCCCCAACAAAGCCCTTCACTGACCCCCTCAATGGATCTGCAGCTATTACAGAAGCATTCTGGATAAGGCAAAAAGTGTCTCTGACTTGGATTCTTCACAACAGGGTCTCCTGCTATAGAGTTCAAAAGACTGCGACAAACTGAGCATTAAAAGAAAGTAGGTATTTGGAGTTTTAGGGAACAATGAAGTTTAGGTTCTTAATTCTCCGAGCCCAAACCACTGGGGTGCAACATTTAGTGGCAGAAGAAGAAAAACAAACTTTTTAGTACCATTGTTTCTACTTTGAAGTACCTGGGCAATGCCAAGAATTAACGTGCTCAGTTGCTAACCAAAACACTGGAAGTTTGCATCCACTCAGAGGGTCTTGAGAGAAAGTCCGGGCAATCTACTTTCAAAAAAGTCAGCCGTAGAAAACCCCATAGAGCCCAGTTCTACTATGACACACGTTTCTAGAGAGTCTGAGACGCACCCTGGGAGAGAAATGAAGTCGCTCACTGAGATATGTAGGGCCAAGTGACTGCAGATGAAAATGC
The DNA here is from genome assembly GCF_000296735.1 of Chrysochloris asiatica. Taxonomy (NCBI): domain Eukaryota; kingdom Metazoa; phylum Chordata; class Mammalia; order Afrosoricida; family Chrysochloridae; genus Chrysochloris; species Chrysochloris asiatica. The sequence continues at coordinate 87,997 of NW_006408725.1, forward strand.
CACCAACTCACTGGCAACTGTCTTTTTTTGCTGTTGCTTCTAATTTATCGTATTGGAAAAGTGATGTTCTTTTTATTTTGCAGATTGAGAAACTGAGGTATACATGATATTGGTTGTGGTTTTTCAGGCATCTTCTGAAGAGCCACTCTAATCCACACTAGCCTGCACAGAGTAGAGTCCCTTGCCGCCATTTTACAAAGGAAGAAGGAGGCTCTGAAGGAGAGCAACATGCTGATGGTAAACGTCGTGGCTCCCCTCTCTCCACCATACTGCCTGCTCCAGAAAAGACAGAAACACTTACAGATGGACACAGAGTTAGGGAAAAAAAAACCCTAAGTCTTGGTGTGATGCTGTTGGATAAGCACTCGACCGCTAACCAGAAGGTTGGTAGTTCAAATCTACCAGCTGCTCCTCCAAACCGATCCAACAACACACAACAATAATAAGAACCTAGAGGGGATTGTTTTCAACAAAAGTCTGGAGTAGCCTATGAAATGTTCTTTCACATTAGCCTTTTCTTTAAATTGTTAACCCTGGAGAAATGAACCAAGGAAATAATTCAAAATAAAATTTTAAAAACTCTATGTGTAAACATATTCTTGAGGATTAGCTATAATAACAAAAATTAGAAATAGCCCAGATGTCCAAAATAAGAGACTAGTGAAGAAAACCTAGTGCACACAGGGTCATTATGAGTTCGAATTGACTCAGTGTTAGTGGGTTTTGTTTTTATACTCTGAAAGTTTCCACAGCAATAAAATCAATCATAAAAGCTGAGCCTCAAAAAAGAAAAAAAAAAAAAAAAAAGCTTGCATTAAAATATTAAAGGGAAAGGATGCATAGGAAACATTTTTTATGATTATAACTATATAAAAATATATATGCACTTGTAAAAAGGTATTGGAATGGAATAAAAAGACGTGAGAATGATAAAGTTAATGGACTGGCATGGTAAGAGTTTGGATTAAAAAAATTTTTTTTTAACTTCCTTTGATGGCTTTATGATATTTTTGCTCAAATATACAAAAAAAATAAGAGGAAAGAAAGTGATAGTCGCCTGGGGGATTTATTTAGTAACCTAGACCTAATGGTTTGAAGGGACTCTACAGGATAAGCACTGGACTATGAACCACAAGAACAGTGGTTCGAGCCTACCAGCCGCTCCACGGGAGGAAGATGAGGCTTTCTGTTCTCACAAAGATTTACAACCTCGGAAACCCTATACAGGGCCTCTAATTGTCAGAACCAACTGAAAGGCACTTACCAACAATGTTTTGATAACCTAGTTTTTCTCTTCCACATTTTGAAGCAATTGGACATTTGGATAGTATCATCTGTGCCATGATCCACAAACTTTTCTTTTTCTCCTTTCATTATTTTGTTGTTGTTAAATGCCATCGAGTTAGTTCCTGCTAATAGCGACCCTGTAGAGGGTTACTGAGGAGTGGCTGGTGGGTTTGAACCACAGACCTTGTGGTTAGCAGTCCAGTGCCTATCCTACGGCACCTTTAGTAGTTCCTTAATTACCAATCTCCAACTTTGATGACCTTGCTGGTTTTCCGTTTCTCCATAGTGTTAAAACCAAGCCAGAAACATGAGATTCTTTGTGTCTTTTTTAGCTATATTAGTTGAATCATGAAAATGCCATTTTTGTAGGTCCAAAATAATCAAATATCAGAAATTACACAAGATTCCATCTGAAATTTTTAATAACAGTAGGATTTTATCTTAGTTCCCTGCAACTCATTTAGAATCATCTCATGTCCCATTCATTCTGCCAGTTTAACTTCTTTTTATGTTTTGTTGTTAATGTACAAGGTGTAAGTCATCTAGAGAAAAGGTCCAAAATAAAGTCAACCCCCAAAAGAAACTAGCAAAGTTCATTTAAGCACATGGAAGCACCTAGTATTGTTGGTATAACCATGGACAAAATGGAGCGATCTCTTCTTTCAGGGAACTTGGAGTCATGTTTTCGGCAGGAAGACCAGGCTATGCACACTCAGTGACTATACTGACTTTTGCTCTCCAAACAGCTCAAATGACCAGCTGAATTGTTTTTAACCTAATTGACTGAATGTTCAAACTGATTAAATCTATCATCCAGAAAAATATCCTGTTGCCGTCCAGTTGATTCTGATTCATGGGAACTCCATGTGTCTCAGAGCAGAATCGTCTCATGGGGTTTCTTGGCTGTTGATCTTTACCGAAGCAGCTCTCCAGGCCTGGGTGGGTTCACGCTGCCAACCTATAGTTTAGGAGTTGATCTCAAACCACTTGCGCACATGTGCTCCTAAATTACTTTAGTGTTAATTTAAAAAACTAGTATTGGTCCAAGCAGAGCTAAGACATTTATTCTGAACTATCCTTCGTATTTATTTAACCAAATGCTGCTGCTGGTGGCTGTGTACCACCAAGTTGGTTCTGACTCATAGTGGCTCTGTATAGGGTTTCCAAGGTTTCAAATCTTTATGGGAGCAGAACGCCTCATCTTTCTCTCTCGGAGCACTTGATAGATTCCAACTACTAATCTTGCAGTTAACAACCCAACTCAAAATCCACTCTGCTCCTTAACCAGTAGCTGGCCATAGATACATAAGGCTTAGAACAGGGTAGTATTTTGCTCTGTGTTGGAACCCACTCGACAGCACTTAACAATGAAAAGGAGAAAGAAAAGGAGCCCTAAAGTATGTTTAAACAACTCTGTTTCAAGATGGACTCCTTGCATGGCGTTGTATGGTCAGCACTGGACTTTGAACCACAAGGTCGGCAGTGCAAACCCACCAGCTGTTCCTTGGAAACCCTAGACAGGGTCACTGTGAGTCAGAACTGACTCAACGGCACTTAACAACATTTCAAGATAGTTCCCTAATGGTGCAAGACTTTTCTAATTAAAATACAAGTCACAATGTTGGGTGGCTCTTCAAAGGAACAGTGCACACCCAATAAAAATGAAATCTACTTTTTTTTTTTAAAGAACAGAAGCAAAAATCAAAAGAATTTAAAAACAAATACAGCAGTGGTTATTCATCCTGGCATGGTGCTGTGGGTTAATACGCTGGACTACAAAGTCAGTTTGAACCGCAAGGGTGGCAGTTCAAGCTCACCAGCCACTCCTTGGAAACCTGATACAGGGTCACTATAGGTGGGAATCGACTCAATGGCACTTAACAACAACAACAACAACATTCACTCAACTAAAAGCTTCCCAGACCTGCTCCTAGGATATTCAGTAGCAGCAGAAGTTGTCTCTAGTCTAAAAAGTCTGAGAAGTGCCCTGTGAGAGAAATTAAATCATTCACTGAGACAAGCAGGATCAGGTAACTGGAGATGAAAATGTCATCTATGAAAAATTTGACTGGCTTCACACAAATGCTTCCCTCAAATTCAGCTCCAAGTGATTTTAGCAAAGGTTAGGTGTTTAGTTTGCTTTAAAGTTTAGATTAGGTTTAAAGTTTGCTTTAAATATCTAGTTACTTTACTGTACTGTTGTTATCTTTAAGCAATTCCGACTCACTGGGCACCCACACCAAAATCTGGGTGGCTACCCTGACCAAAGACAGTTAGGTGAATTTTGTTTCTAATTTCTACCATTTTTATTTTTAAAAAACATTTACTCTGCAGGGGAGTGTTCCTCCGAAGTTGAAAACATGTCTGAATATATATAATGCATATAAATGTCTGAATATTCACATATGCATATATGCTTTCACTTTGCAGAAACACTCTTCTACAGATTGAATGTTTTAAAAAATAAAAATGGTAGATGTAATGGTCATCTGGTGACCAGCTTTGACCCTCATTAGTGATTGGGTTGACTACCACATTCACTGTTGTGATCGTATGTTCCTAAATCAAAAGGGGATGAGTTGAATCTCAACAGATGGAGGAAGTGCTCCTTGATGCTTTGCAGCACAGTTGAGAGCAAATTAAGAATCTCAACTTTGTGTTTCCATCTGCTGTTCTAGGACACTGAGTAGAAGAAACCAGACAAGGAAGTAACAATGTTGTTGTTAAGTGCCATCGAGTTGGTTCCGACTCATAGCTACCCTGTATAGGGTTTCCAAGGAGTGGATGACTGGTGGGTTTGAACCGCTGACCTTGCAGTAAGCTGTCCAGTACTTATCCTATAGCTCTGCACCAATAAGTAATAATGTTGTTGTTGTTAAGTGTCATTGAGTCAGTTCTGACCCATAGTGACCCTGTATAGGGTTTCTGAGGAAGGACTTGTGAGCTTGAACTGCCAACCTTGTGGTTCAAACCGACTTTGCAGTCCAGCGCATTAACCCACGGCACCACACCAGGACTCCATAAGTAATAATAATAACTAATGCAATTACAATAATACAATACTAACACAATAGTAACAGATACAAAAGGAACTAATACAATTCCCTTTTTGTGTTTTTGTCTGTCTACTATGTAGCAAAGTAGTCCTGGTTGTGTCGTGATTAAGAGCTTGGCTGTTAACGGGAAGGTCAGTGGTTCAAACCCACCACCAACTCCGAGGGGGATAAGACCTGGCAATCTGTTCCCTGAAAGCTTACAGCCTAAGAAACTCTATGAAGCAGTTCTACTCTGTCTTTAGGGTTGTTATGAGTAGGAGTCAATTTGAAGAAATCTGACAGCAGCAACATTATATAGAACACACTTGGCATTTACTTCTTATCTTCATAACTCTGCAAGGGAGGTATTACTATCCTTACTTTAAAGGTGAGAAAACTGGGGCCTAGAGAGGTTAAGCCACTTGCCCAAGATTCCACAGGAAAGAATTTTAGGAAAGAGCATTATTTTCAGTCAAGCCCAGACACCTCCCTAAAAGCAGAGTCGCTCACAACCCAGAGAGTCGATATTTCCTGAGGCTTTGTGCCTAAGCTAGATCTCTTAACCCGCGAGAGGACAAAGGCCACACAGATCACTGGGCACTTTCTTACAGGGGCTGAGGACTCTGCAGGTAAAAGTGTGCCTTTACCTGCATTAGGTATGCCAATTCAAACTACTTCTGGTCTCAGACCCTGGTCCTCGCAGGTTCTCAGTCAGGGAGACATGCTTGTTGGAGATTGAATTATTATTTGTTCTAATATTAAAAAGAAAGAAAGAAAGAAAAAAAAAAGAAATGAAAATATCCTGGTAAAAAGTAAATGCTTTCAAAGGTTTGGGGAACAAACAACTTAATTGGGAAAGAAATGAGAAAAGATCTCTACTCAAATTATTTCTCCGCCTTTTCTCAAAGGGAAATTGTAGCGGTGTCATCTCAGGCAACATGGGTGTGGTTTGAAGTCCTCAGTGATAGAGGCCTCTTCAGGTCTTTCCTTCCCTTCATTGAAACTCATTTCTGAATCAGGACATTGTGAAAACTTGACTGGAAGCCTTATTTAAATATGGCTGGAATTTTAATATCCACAAAGGCAAAGCAAGTGTGAATGAAAAGTGAAAGATTCTAAAAAGTCTAAAACTTTTTCCTCCTGTACGCTATTTGTGGAAATAAGGCATGGCCTTATCTTGTCTCCTGGCTGGAGTTTACCACGCTTGGCAGTCACCATACAAGCAGCCTTTCATCTTCTGTTCTTTGCCCCTAACTTGGCCTCCAAGCCCACCACAGAGTGTTCTCATGCAACCATTGAGGAAACTGGAGGCAAAGGCCCCACATGGTGGAATTATCTCCCAAGTACAGACCGAGGTACTCCGAATACCCAAGCCACATCTGCAGTGGTTGCCATCAGTTGTTTCCTCCATGGAATCCCTGTATTTAAAGGCTATAGTGACATTATGGGTCCTCTTGTCACCTTCAACACAAGAATGGCTTTCTCTGAGCTCCCTCTGGTATTCTACCCTCAGTGTGACTCATACACCCCATGGCCTTTCTGAGAAGGGAGCTGTAATCTTACAGAAAACCCCAAAATTACTCAAGTCCTTGGAACTCATGAGATGCTAGGCGGGTGCTATGTTCCCTGGTAGGAACAGAAGTGACAATAGCTTGTCCTGCTTGTCCCAACATTGTGGTAAAACACTCTGCCATTCTGAGGTGAGTGGCGGAACAAGCTTCACTTTGTTGGTGACTACAATTCCCATTTCTTTACATTCAACTATAGCTTATTTCTTGCAAAAATGCTACAATGTCAACCATCTGAGAAGGTTCCATCTGTTTTGTCACTTGTTTTATCTCTTCATGATCTAGATTAGAGAACACTTTAGAAGTTTAAAAGTTTATAGAAAAGTCAGACTCCCATGAACTGGAGTGAGGTGAAGAGCAACTTCTCTTGTTGTTGGTTATGCATGGTGGTGTCAGGGCCTCTCATCTATCCCCCGGGTCTTGTCAGCGTCTCTTTTTGGCCTCAGGTGTGGTAGGTGAGTCTCTGGGCCTGGGATGGGTGTGAACACAGGACAGCCCTGATTGTGAGGCTACAAGGGCAGCCATGACAGGATGGAGCCCAGACATGGATCTCTTGGACCCTGAGTGGCAAAGTGCTACACAGTAGCTGCAAACCCAACGTCTCCTACACATGCCACTTCCCTCATTGCTAACACCACTCAGTTCCTGGCCCATCCAGGTCTTTAGAGCCAGTCAGAGCTATCGTCCATGCGCTTTGTTGGCAAAGGAAGAAGGAAAAGATGGTGCAATGGAGACAGCAAGGAGGTGAAAGAAGACAGAGACTAGAAACATCACAGCATGAAACGTGACCTGGCTGACATTTCCTGATCCCACCATGCTGCTGTCAAAGCTGCCCCCTCTTTTTCTCATCCTGGGTCTACCTCAATGACTCTTCAGCTGTCTTTTTCCTCATCTTTTCTCTCCACAGATTTTCCCTCTTTTCTCACTGGAAAAAAAATCTGTACTAAAGTCAGGTGTATATTTAAGCAGTTGGCTCTGAATTGGCACCCAATGTGGCTGTAATGAAGTAGATGCCAGCAACGGTCCGCACACTTCCCTGCTTAGCTGCCCATTGATTTAGGGAGGATAGAGTTAGAAGGAGAAATCGGCTTCTCAACCCCTCTATGACCACCCCGGTCTCTGTACCTATACTCGCACACAAAGAGTCTCTGAAAGTTCCCTGTCATCGTCCAGTGGCCTTACCTGTCACTGGGAGCTGGGACTGAAGGACAGCTGCCGTAACAAGCGCCTTCCACTTCATCTCGTTCTTTCTCCCAGGATGGTGCCGAGAGGCAGAGACAGTGCCCGGGACGATGAAGAGAAAAGATGAATCTGCTGGCTTTGTTCTACTGCTGCCTCCTCAGGAAGTGGAGGGCTATGGGGCCTTTGAGAAAGCACCTGTCAACGGGGCTAAGAAACTTACACTCCCCCACTTGGTTCACAGGCAGGAAGCTCTGGAGGTTTGAGGGTTGGGTGTGTGTATATGTGTGTGTGTCAGTCTTTAGCTTTTTCTGTAATTTAAGAATTGTTTTATTTTCCTTTCTAATGCTTGTCTTAGGTTTATCTAATTGCTGTCTAGATTTGGTGAGCTCATTCCCTAGGCAAATATAAGTGTCCATTGCATGTAGGAAACACTTGCTATTTTTGTAGTTAACCCAAATGTTTTGTAAAAGTTGGTTAAATGCTCTGGATCCAGTCCACCCCAAACCCACTACCGTTTAGTCTATTGTGACTCATAGCAGCAGTTTATGAAACTGTAAGTCTTTATGGGAATAGATAACCTCATTTTTTTCCTGAGGAGTGGTTGGTGGGTTTGAACCATGGTCAGTAGTGTATCGTGTATCTCACTGTGACACCAGGGCTCCTTCTGGATTCAGAGATAGACTAAATATAGAGATACACTACCTGGAGTTGAATGCCATTTCTAACACAAGCTTACTGCGTGGCCTCGAGAAAGTCACTCAACATTTCTGGACTTCCTTATATTGCAGCCAACAGCTGCAATATATCTGAGATTGCACATCTGAATTTGGCCTGAGTTTGAAATTTGATGACTCATAGTATTCCAAACACTTTTATAGTTGTCAATATTTAAACATTGGAGGAATCTATAATGGTGATTTAAAAAAAGATAAAAACCTAGAAATAAACTTAATTTTAAAGTATAAGATTTGTATGAGGACAATTTAAACCATTGCTAGTGCCGGACACATGAAAGACCTAAGTAAATGGAAAGTCATATCGGTACTCTTGCATACAAAGACTCTCTCTTACGAAGACAATTCTCCCTAAATTAATCAACTTGTGTACTGAAAAAAAACCAACAGAAGTTTTAGAAAAAGAAGCTGATTCTAAAGTTTATATGAAAAAAGTGAATGTTCAAGAATATCTAAGGAAAGTCTATGAAAGGAGAGTAAAGAGATTGAAATACCCTGTCAGATACCAAGCATGACAAAGCTACATAATCAATATATTGTGCTTGTAGTACTATACACTCCGGCATATGTGCTCAGTTGCATTTTGGTAAGGACACTATAATGGTGAAAATTATGGCCTTTATCAACAAATAGTGCTAGATTAACTGGATATCTGTTTGAAAAAACAAACAAACAAACAAAAAACAATGACCATCATTTCACACCATACAACCAAAAAAATAACTAAAATGGATCATAGATGATCTAACTGTAAAATCTCAAACTCTAAAACTTTTGGGATACAACATCATGGAAAATCTTTTGTTATATAGATCAACAACAAAAGAACCACAAATTATAAAAGAAAAATGATAAATTGAAATTCACCAATATTTTTAACTTTTGTTTATTAAAAAACATCTTAAAGACTTAAACAAAACAAAACAAAACAAAAAAACCTCAGCAAGACATAGACCAGGAAAGGATATTTGCAAACACATACAAGGTACTTCAAAAACTTTGCGGCAAAATGGAATTAAATTATATATATATATATATATCATTTTTTCCATGAACTTTTTGAAGCCCCCTCACATACCAGACAGAGAACTTATATCTAGATAAACAACTCAGTAAGAAAAGGGAAAAATACTTGAAGAGGTAATTCCCAAACGGTTATATATGAATGACCAATGAGCATATGAAAAAATGCTGAATATCAGTCCTCAGGAAAATGAAATTTAAGCAATAATGAGTTACCACTCATAAAAAACACCTATTGTTATGGTTAAATAAAAAGACTGACCATACAAACTATTGGTGAAGATATGGAAGAACTGAAACTATTGCATACACTGATGGTGGGAATGTCAAATGATACAACCATTAAAAGAACAATTTGGCAGTTGTTTGAAAAGTTAACCATATGGTAACACCTACCATAGGATGTGTTTCTCTGCTATTCATAGAGTTTTCAGTGAGTAGTGATTCAGAAATAGTTCGTCACTCTTTCTTCCTAGTCTGGCTTTGTCTGGAAGCTCATCTGAAACCTGTCCACCATGAGTGACCCTGCTGGTTATTTAAAATACCGGTGGCATAGCCCTCAGAATCACAGCAACTCAAGCCACCACAACACAACAGACAGACGAGTGGTGGCCGTTTGGTTTTATGTTGAAACTGTCACTTTAAATTTCGATATCAATCCTGATACAATCAAGATGTTCTCTCCCAAGACGGCGGCTCTGAGAACAGCTGAGCGTCTTGAACTAGAAAACAATGGATTTCTGGATTCTCCTACAAATTCCCCCAGCTGTAAGCGCTCCAATCCACCAAACATACCTTTATATGTGTTTCAGAGTTCCAGCACCATCCCCTGAGCCTTCTTGGCCCGGTATTCCGTGTTGTTATTGACGGAGCTCCTCACTGCATGTCTCATCTACTCGATCCGCCATCTTGATTGTATCCCGCTGGAGAAGGATATCATGCTTGGTAAGATGGAGGGTCAGAGAAAGAGAGGAAGACCCCTAACGAGATGGATTGGCCAGGTGACAGCACTGATGGATTCAAGTGTGGCAGCGGTAGTGAGGTTGGCCCAGGATCTGACATTGTTTCGTTCCGCTGTGCATGGGGTCACTATGAGTCAGTTCTGACTCGATGACACCTGACAACAACCACCATAGGATGAAGCTACTCCATTTGTAGGTATTTACCCAAGAGAAAAGGAAGCATCTGTACTTACAAAAAATTATACATAAATATTTACAGTAAATTTATTTGTAATTAGCCTCAAACTTGATGTAATCCTAGCATCAATCAACAGATGAATAAATAAATTATGGATATACAATGAAACTCTACTCAACAATAAAATTAAATAAACTGTTAAACACAACATGATTGAATATCAAAATCTTATCAAGTGAAAGAAGTGGGGCAAATCCATAAGCCAAGTTACCTATGTCCTTTTATTACCCCTTTAAAAAATAGAATTTGTTTTTAAAAGCATGTTTGCCACTTTATGCCTTGATTGGAGGCCTAATGAGGCACTGCAGGTTAATGTGCTGGGCTGCAAAGTTGGTTTGAACCACAAGGTCAGCAGTTCAGCTCACCAGCTGCTCCTCAGAAACCCTATATATACTGGGTCGCTATGGACTGGAACTGACTCAAGGGTACTTAACAACAACAACAACAACATACCTTGATTATTTGCTTTCTCAGATGTTCACATAATGATACACCAATCTGTTCAAAGGCACAGATTAGGTCTTATTCATTTTGTAACCTATACTAACTCATTGTTGTTGTTGTTAAGTGCCGTCGAGTCGGTTCCGACCCATAGCGACCCTGTACAGGGTTTCCGAGGGTGTAAATCTTTACGGGAGTAGAAAGCCTCATCTTTCTCCCGCGGAGTGGCTGGTAGTTTCGAACCGCTGACCTTAAGGTTCGCAGCCCGATTCGTAACCACTACGCTACCAGAGCTAATTCATAGTTAGTATTTAAAATGCTGTATTTGTGTGAGAAACAGAGACTGGACCCTTCCCGTTTGAACAGCCCTACCGAGAGTAGTTTAGGCAGAGGATAGAGGACAACACATGTTAACCCTCATGTGGAATAGGTTCCTGGGATTTGGGAACAAGTTTTAGGCAATTTGAATGCTCAGAACTGAGCATAGTTTTTGGTACATATAAATTGCTCAATCAAAATTTACTGAATGTTTCAGCTCAAGAAGTTAGAAAATATCTAATAGTTTATTTGGTTGGTTCACTGAAGCATGGATTAAGCTGTGACCTATAATACAAGTTGAAGTATCAGACCTGCTTTGGGTGCAGTAGAAGAAGGTGTCCAAAGGCTTAGGGAAATTTGCATGTTAGAATGGCATTATCAGGATAGATCCATAGACCCACACATGGAATTCCCAGAGGACACACCTTCGACCACACAATAAGGAACAAATTTGTGATGGAGGTTAGCATCCTTGAAGACTGCTGTGATTTCTATTTTATACAAATCAGATTTAATAGTGGGAATGGTGCTAATTAAATTAAGGCATTTAATTGCAGTGCACTGATTGGACCCTGTGGTGGTAAGGGTCACGTGGCAGCACTTAATGGGCAAAGACAAAGTGAATGTGATTACTGTAGCGGATAGCAGAGTCAATGTAGTAATCAGAATAGTCTGACTCCTATGGATTTCTGGCTCTGGCTACTTAGGCAGGGTTTCCTTAGGAGAGAAATAGATGGGAAACCTACTAAATATTTACTTGATCTGTAAAAGCAGAATTCTAGGTCAGGTGACTGGCAGTCTAACTTGAATTGCCAGAACAGAGAGTCACAAAACCCCCACTCTGTCTTGAGCCAGTTTGCCGACCCACAATCCCTTGTATGAAGGGGTACCTGGAGGAAGGCCCCTACTACATAGTCAAAATTTTATACTGTTAGTTTTTCTTCCAGCCTTTCCCAAAGGAATCTATGGCCTTTTACAGTAGTGACTGCTCATTGGGAAAAAGGAAATAATCAGACTTTTCAGGGACAGTTGAACACTGGCTCTGAATCGACACTATTTCCAGGAGATCCAAAACATTACTGTGACCCGTCAGTCAGAGTGGGGACATATGGAGGTCAATTATTAATATAGTCTTAGCTAAGGTCCATCTCACAGTGGGCCTAGAGGCTTCCCAAACCCATCCTGTAGTGATTTAGGTCAGCGGTTCAAGCTCACTAGTGGCTCCTTGGAAACCCTGTACAGGGTTGCTATGGGTTGGAAGTGACTCAACAGCGCTTCACAACAACAACAACAAGAATGAATAATTGGAAATAGACATTTAACAACTGGCAGAATCTTCACAGTGGATCCCTACCATGTGGAATAAGATGCAAGTGGAAATTACTAGAACTGTTTCTACTTAGGAACATAGTAAGCCAAAAGCAATACCACATTCCTGGAGGGGCTGCAGAGATTAGTGCTACCATCAAGGACCTGAAGGATGCAGGAGTTGGTGATTCCCACCACATCTGCATTTAATTCACCTATTTTGCCTGTAAAAAAAGTATAATTGATCTTGAAAATTAAAACTGAGTTATCTTAAACTTAACCAGGTGCAGCTACTTTTCCCAATGTTATTTCAATGCTTGATTTAATATATCTCTTGGTACCTGGTATGCGGCTATTGACTGGACCCATGCTCTTTTCCCAGTTCTGATTTAGAAGGATTAGCAGAAGCAGTTTACTTTCAGTTGACAAGGCCAACAATACACCTTCAATGTCCTTCCTCAAAAGTATACCAGCTCTCCAGCATTATGTCATCATTTAGTCTGCAAGGAACTTGATCACCTTTCCTTTTCACAAGATAATCACATTGGTCCATTACATTGATAACATTATGCTGATTTTTACTGACAAAGTAACAAGTGCCAGTGACTTTAGATTTATTGGCAAAACATCTGTCTGCATATTGTTGTTGTTAAGTGCCGTCAAGTCGGTTCCGACCCATAGCAACCCTGAACAGGGTTTCCGAGACTATAAATCTTTACGGGAGCAGAAAGCCTCCTCTTTCTCCCACGGAGCAGCTGGTAGTCAAACTGCTGACCTTTTGGTTTGCAGCCCGATTCGTAACCACTATGCTACCAGAGCTCCTTTGTCTGCAAATTTGTTGCTGTTGTTGTTATGTGCCGTGGAGTCGGTTCCGACTCATAGCGACCCTGTATAGGGTTTCCGAGGCTGTAAATCTTTACGGGAGCAGAAAGCCTCATCTTTCTCCCGTGGAAGGGCTGGTAGTTTCGAACGGCTGACCTTGCAGTTCACAGCCCGATTCGTAACTACTACGTTACCAGAGCTCCTTTTGTCTGTATATTGTTGTTGTTGTTATGTGCCATGGAGTCGGTTCTGACTCATAGCAACCCGGTACAGGGTTTCTGAGGCTGTAAATCTTTACGGGAGCTTTTTCTTTCTCCCGCAGAACAGCTGGTAGTTTCGAACTGCTGACCTTGAGGTTCGCAGCCCAATTCGTAACCACTATGCTACTAGAGCTCCTTTAATAGAGGGTGGGAAATAAACCTGACAAAAATCTAGGCACTTCCACCTCAGTGAAATTTCTAGGGGTGTATGGTATGGTGTGCGTACTCCTAGTATGGTACTGTAGAATCAGCACTGGACTTCTAAACACAAGGTCAGTGGTTCAAACCCACCCGCTGCTCCTTGGGAACCCTATACAGTTTATGAGCTGGAACCAAATCGATGGCACTTAATAGCAACAGCCAACAACAGTTAACAACAGTGGTGTGGGGCATGTCAAAATACTCATTTAAAGTGAAGGGTAAATTACTGCATCTGGTCTTTCCCACAACTAAAAAGGAGGCACAATGCCTGGTGGACCTCTTTGGAGTTTGGAGGCAATATATCCCTCATTGGGTGTACTACTCTGGTCTATTTATCCAGTGACTAGAAAAGCTGCTAGTTTTGAGAGGGGCCCAGAACAATACAAGGCTCCGCAACAGGTTCAGGCTGCCATGTAAACTGCTCTGCTACTTGGGTCATATTGTCTAGCAGATCCAATGGTGCTTGAAGTGTCTGTGGCAAATAGAGATGCAGTTTGGAGTCTTTGGCAGGCCATTATTGATGAATGACAGTGTAGACCCTTAGGAATTTGGACAAAGCCCAGTCATCCTCTGCAGATAACTTCTCTCCTTTTGAGAAAGTTTTTAGCTTGTCACTAGGCCTTAGTAGAAGAAATGGCCCAAATGTCCACAGTCGCTACTTTTGTAACATTCCTTAATCCAGTCTACACCTATGGTCTCATGAGGAGTTGTGATCAGTTGACAGAGGAAGATAAAATTCATGCTTGGTTTACAGATGATTCTAAACAACACACAGGTACCACTCAAAAGTGGAAAGCAGCAGCATTACGGTCTTTTTCTGGGACCTTCCTGAAGGACAATGGTGAAGGACATCCTCCCAATTGGCAGAACTTTAAGCAGCACACCTGGTTGTTCATTTTGGTTGGAAGGAGAAATGGTCCAATGTGTGATTGCATACTGGTTCACAGGCTGTGGTCAATGGGTTAGCTGGATGGTAAGGGATTTGGAAGGAACATTATTGGAAAAGTGGTGACAAGGAGGTGTGGGAAGAGATATGTGGATAGACCTCTCTGGAAAAGCCAAGAAAGTGAAGCTATTTGTGTCTCATGTGAATGTTCACCAAAGGGTTACCTCCACAGAGGAAGATTTTAACAATCAAGTGAACAGGATGACATGTTGTACAAACCAACCATCCTTTCCCCAGTCGCTTCTGTCATTGCCCACTCTCTCCATAGAGACTATGACACTTCACCCCTGTTATCACCAGTCCTAAAAGAGCACCGGCTGCAAATACCCAACAACCCTCAGGAGTCTTCTCCCAAGACCATGGTGATCATGGTCACCTTGCTTGAACGGTGTAGAAGGAACTAACATTGTTAGGGGCCTACTATGTAGCAGCTACTTCATTGATTCCTCCAACAACCCAAGGAATTATTAGCCAATTTGGGAGAAGGGATTTTGGATACTTATTAACTTCTCCAAAAACATATACCCAACCAGCAAATGACAGGGCTGAACTTTGAATTGGGGTTAGCCTGTGCCTACACTTATTTTCTTCAACTGCTAAGGATCAGCACCAAGAAAAACTGAGTTCAAGTCTGCATTCAGCCAGTTGGGCACATTCATTTTTTCTGAACCCCAGTGTCTTAGTGCTGTCATAGCAGAAATAGCACAACTGGATGGCTTTCAAGAACAGAATTTTTTTTTTTTTTCTCACAGTTCAAACTCACCAGCTGCTCCTCAGAAACCATATACAGGGGGTCGGGGTGGATCAGAACAAACTCAATGGCACTTAACAACAACAACCAGCTAAGTGATGGGATTTGAACATGCTGTCTGACTTCAGAACTCATAGACTTTCTTGTCCTCCACTCTGCCGGTCCCCAAAGAAGTCATGGAAACCTGGGGTTTTCTAACAAGTGGCACTACCTTGTCTACATGACACACCTTTAAAACAAGTGCCAAGATGTTTCCTCAAAGGTACCATATGCCACCAGCAGCTCAGAGGTCCACTGAACTCTTGGAGATAGAAATAGGTTGAAGGATTTTGTCTGTCTTTGGCCGTTTGGGGCTCCAATTTCCTCCATGAAGTAGAGGAAATAATGTGTGCCTTACCGATCAGATTTGTTGCAAGGATTACTTCCAATGCTGTGTCTGTGCATAATGTCTGTACGGTCATTACCACGCTTACTTTTAAGGGAACTTAAGTTATAGGCTACCAACTCAATTGGTAGTTGAGGTAAAGGGAAGAGAAAGGAGATAATATTTATTGT
Organism: Chrysochloris asiatica; assembly: GCF_000296735.1. Lineage (NCBI taxonomy): Eukaryota > Metazoa > Chordata > Mammalia > Afrosoricida > Chrysochloridae > Chrysochloris > Chrysochloris asiatica. The sequence goes on from NW_006408725.1 coordinate 103,628, forward strand.
TTGGTGTATGTTGTTGCTGTTGTTAAGTGTTGGCGAGTCAGTTCCAACTTAGCAACTCTATATAGGCCTTCCAAGTTTGATCTGCCAACGTTGCAATTAGCAGTCCAGTGCTTATCATATAACGCCACACCAGAACTTTATATATATATATGCTTTTCTTGTTTTAACTTACTTCAGTCTATCACCCAGTATACACCTTAATGTAAAGATTACTAAAATCCTCACATCTATGGCCCAATAAATAACATCATGATAAATGGAGAAAAGATTGAAGTTGTCAAATATTTCATTTTGCTTGGGTCCACAAATAATACTCAAGGAAACAGTGGTCAAGAAATGATGTATTGTTATGAATGGTAGAGATGTGTCAAATTAAACACTGCTGTGGTTGTTGTTAAGTGCCATTGAGCCAATTCCAACCCATAACGACCCTGTATAGTATTTCTGAGGAACGACTGGTGAGCTTGAATCACCAACATTTTGATTCAAACTGATTTTTCAGTTCAGCACATCAACCCACAGTGCCACATCATTAAGGTCAACTCTATTCTAAGTCACACAATAAGATGGACCTCCAACCTCCATTTCCCACTCTATTCATTAACTTTGAAAATGGAAAGTCTACAAGCAAGACATCTGATAGACTTCTACTGTAGGGATACTACAAGGGAGCTTCAAAATGGAATCAAAAGATAATGGAAGGTAAGAGGCGGGGCTTGATGGTGGAC
>NW_006408725.1:107556-128794 GCF_000296735.1 Chrysochloris asiatica
GGGACAAATGTGAGGGCACTAATTCAGGGAATACACAGACTACAAAACATTTTGAAAACCACACAAACAAAAGTAGACAAAATAGATGAGTGGGACATACTAAAAATTAAAAACTTATGTGCATCAAAAGACTTCACCAGAAGAGTAAAAAGGCGACCCACAGAATGGGAAAAAATCTTTTGCAATGACACATCAGACAAGGGACTCATTTCTAAAGTATATAGGAAAACTACAACAATATCTGTAAAAGAAAAAGACAAATAACCGAATTTAAAAATGGGCACAGGACATGAACAGACACTTCATTGAGGAGAAGACCCAGGCAGCCAACAAACATATGAAGAAATGTTCACAATCACTAGCCATCAGAGAGATGCAAATAGAAACAACAATCAGATATCATCTCACACCAGCAATAACAGCAAAGGTCAAAAAAGTAGAGGACAGTAAATGCTGGCAAGGATGTGGAGAGACTGGGACCCTCCTGCATTGCTGGTGGTATTGCAAAATGATCCAACGTCTCTGGAAAGCAATATGGCGCTTCCTCAGAAGGTTGGAAATAGAAATACTTTATGATCCAGCAATTCCACAACTTATTTACCCACAAGAAATATGAGCAATAACATGAGTAGATATATGCACACCAATGTTCATAGCATACAATAGCAAAAAGACGGAGACAGCCTAAGTGTACATCAACAGAAGAATGGATAAACAAACTGTGGTACATACACACAATAGAATACTATGCTACCTTGAAGAACACCAAGGAAGCTGTAAACTATCACATAATATGGATGAACCTTGAGGATATTATGTTGAGTGAAATTAGTCCGTCACAAAAGGAGAAATACTGCATAGGATCACTACTGTAAAAGACTTAGAAAAAGAACCCATACTAAAGGGGGGGACTCTTTGTTGGTTACCAGGATGCGGGGGGTAGGGTGAGGGGAGGGAGGGGAAGATGGAGCACAGGGTAGGGAATAGACACAGGATAGTTTGGGTGCTGGCACAATACACAAGAAGGGGGAGGGGAATGGAAGAACAAAGCGGACAGGAAAACAATTTGGCAGGTTTGCATGGGCTAAGTGGGACAGAGGTAAATAATGATGTATATACAACCTTGGAACAACAGAGCTCTGGGATACAGGGATTGAGACATGGTTGGAATGGGCAAAAGGGGGGAAATAATGTTAAGATGCCTGGCTGTCTTTTGAATCTTGATTTCCCTTGCATACCATTTTAAAACAGACACTTGAGGTGGAATAACCAGAAATATCACCATAGAAAACTTGTAAGTCCGTCTTCTGCCCATAACGGATTGGAATACCTAAAATGGGGCTAGAACTTACCCAGTGAAGGAAGCTTCCTGTGGAGCCTCTGGATTACATAAAACCAGAGGTGTAATCCTGAACCCCATCCAATGAGAAATTTCCACTGGAGAGGACAAGCAGACCAACCTAGAATGGCTAGAAGAACAGAAGCTACTTCTTGAAAGACCAACAGGAAAAATACAAAACAATAATGGCAGTCCGACTAACTACTACAAGAACAAGCAAATTGCTCACCAAGGAGACATCAAGGAAAGTGGTTGGGTTCCCTCAGGGCAAACCCCCTTCCAAGACTAAGACTCAGTGGGAATACACGAGCAGACATGCGCTCTGACTGTTGTCCACAATGGTCACCGATAAGGGGACGTGAGGGAAAAACAGCAATAAAGTTGGGAACTAAGCCCAACCATGTTCAATATACTCCTGTGAACCCAGGGGGAGACCTGGTTGGCCAGCAGTTTGGCAAGACCTGGGGACTCCTGGGCCCAGAGTCAGTGACATAGCCACACAGGACTAGAGTGGAGAATGAAGCATCCAGCTGATAAGACAAGAGGGCATATGCACAAGAACACCCACATTTGCAGATAATACCCACTTGACCTGGCTTCAATGGCTGGATGATCAGAGCTCAACTAGAAGAAGAAAGAAGAGGAAAAAAAAAAAGAGTAATCTGATACAATATGATGAACTTGACCTACACCTATGGATGCAGTCAATAGCTCAAAAGAGGGAACGAATCTTTACAGTGAGGATCATTCCCAACCCCTGAATACACAGAGTAGACAGGGATGAGCAACTTGGGCATTTGCTACACAAAATGGATGGGCTACAAAGGCAAGAAGCTACTGACTTACAAGCTTTCAAGAGGGAGCCTAGATCCAGAGGGCGTGGAGGAAGGTAGAATCTCCATTGAGTAGTATCCAATCTGTCTGGGAGGGACTAATGAAGGGAGATGGGGATAGCACTCATGTGGTACAACAGTGAATAATTACTATCAGGACTGACTATGAGGGTTGGAAATGTAAAGGTAGAGGTTTTGTAGCAAAAGGAAGGAAGTGGTTGACTTTGCAGGCTAGGAGCAGAGGCCCCTGGGACCATCAAGGGAGAAAAGCGGAGTGTGGGACCCTACCCAGAGAAACAATGACGCCAGAGATGGAGGCAGAGACGATGATGTAGAGAGATGGAATGGCTGGGAACTCTAGACCCAGAGAGGGAGAGGGGCTGTGTGCTGACGATCAGGGGGCAGGCTTGCGGGGTATATGCTTTGGTTGGTTGATGATGCATGGGGGGATTGTAACCATGGCAATGTAATGATAGATGGTAGGATGAATGTAAAGCTAATGTTCTCCCATGTAAACTATCACATAATTCACAAAACAGTTTTTTTTAAAAAAAGATCTTGGAAGGTAAATAGTGATGTATGCTCAATTTTGGAACAAAAGGGCTCTATGATACAGGGATCAAGGCATAGTCTGAATGGGTAAAAGAGGGGAAATAATTTTAAGATACTTGACTGTCTTATGAATAATGGTTTGTCTTACCTACTATTTAAAAATAGACACTTGAGTGAGATAGAAAGGAGTATCAGGAAACATGATTACAGAAAGCTTGTAAGCCTGTCTTCATCCTATGACTGATTGGAATACCAAAAAGGGGTTTTAGAACTTGCCCAGTGAAATATGCTTCTTGTGGAGTTTTTGTAGTGTATAGGACCTTAGGTGGAATCCTGAGTCCCATCCAGAACCTTCTGAGGTGGAACATTCCCACTTGAAAAGCTATGCAGACCAGACTGGAATAGCTAGAAGAAGAGAAGATACTTCTTGAGAAAGACCAGCAGGAAAAATCAAAAACAAAAATGGAAGTCTGATTAGCTACTATAAGAACAAACAAGTTGTTCACCAGTGAGCCATCAAGGCAAGCAATCACACGGACAATATACTCTGTAGAATGACTGGTGAGGGGGCACAAAGGGGCGTGAAGATGAGGGAAAGCCAAGCTTGTGCAAAACCAGAAAAGCAAAAGGAATAGCTAAGGAAACAACCCACCCAGATTGATGGCAATGTAGGATACACTTTGAAGAATTGCAGATAATTTGTGAATGTCAGCTAGGGCTCTATTGTGGCAACACTTGAGACCCTAGCTAGGGAGTGTGCATGCAGGTCAGTAATCACTATACAACTTGCAAAGGTGATGAGAGGATTATCATGATTCTTTGCTAGTCCTAGTCCCTGAAGCCCATGTGAAGGGTTACAGACTGTCTCTGGGGTAGATGGACCAGCAGATTGACCAAATCCCTGCTAAGCAGATGGAACTGACTCACCTTCTGTCTCCATTGTTGAGAAAGTTGTCCTTGGATTTGGGTTTACATCTTGGTTAAAGGAGGCTACGTATAATTTGGGTTTGCCACTAAGAAAATGATGAACATTGTCCACAAAATGCATTCTGAATGGAATGGTTACGAGTACAAGAAATTTTAAAATGTAAGAAAAATCTGAATTGATTTTTATCAACTTTCTCAAAGAAAAAGTATTAAGTTTAAAGAAAATTAAAGATATCAAAAGACCAATTCCTCTAATGCAGAGGTCAGACATGCCTCCACCCACTAACCTTCCTGACCAATTCCTCCCTCCCAGGGCATTCTCTGCTGGCTTTGACTGTCCATTACAGTGGTCACACAGAACTCGGACAATTCTCACAATGATGAGACTTACTAGGGAAGTTAACAGGTTACAATTCGGGATCAGAAATGCTCAGGATACCATTATTCCAGTCAGGAGCAATTTTTCTCGGCTGTGCCCATGGGCACATGGTCCTTTGCCTCTGCCCTGCTTGGGCAAGGGTTACAAAGCTCTTCAGTGCTGCTAATGAGTGACCAAAGCGCCACTATACTATAAGCCTCAGCCTGAAGGCACTCAGTTAAGAGTCAGCAAACCTCCCTTCTCTGATTAAGTGCCTGGAGACAACCCACTCTACCAGTGAGCCTGCTGCCCAAAGGCACTCAGCTTTCTCACTCCGTGGGCTGGGAAGTCCATCCCTCAGTCTCATGTTCTGGCTTTTGGTTCTGCGACCCTTGTTGCCACTTCTCTGGTGTCATAGCTCTGTGTCCTGGATCAAGAGGTTCTGATTCCTAAATGAAAGGATATAAAATAAACTGATAGTTCACAAGAGGAAAAACACACACACACACACACACACATTTAAATGTTCCAAGTCACTAATAACCCAAGAATTGCTAATTAAGTTAACACACCCCAGGCATCCAGTGCACTGGATGAGCACTTTGACTACTTTTAGACTCCTAACTAATGTAACTTGCTAAAAGCAATTGGGTAAAAACAAAAAACATTGCCTCTGAGTCAATTCCCACTCATGGCAACGCTAGAGGGCAGAGAACAGTCCCATAGGTTTTCTAAGATTGTAATCTTTACAGGAGCAGACTGCTTTTGGTGGGTTCAAACTAAGCAATTTGATATCAAACTTGGCTTAGGAATTCCACTACTGGGAATCTAACAGAAATGCAGGAAATGTTTTTATGCGCCAATATTTTGCCTTATTATCAAGGAAATCCAGGAATGATAAAAATTCACCTTAATGTTTAAAAACAGGAGAAAGTGACTAACAGCTCTCGCTTGTTTTCCTGCCCAGTCCTCCTTAAGTTAAAGAGACACTATTCTCTCTTTCCTTTCAGTCCTCAATCCCTCAGCATCCCTCTGGTTCTGATGGGAAAGCATCCCTTCCAGGCCACAGTGATGACCTAGGAGTGACTAGGCCCCCACTGGCCTCCCTGGAGTCAGCCTTGGGGCTCCTGCTAGGTTCTTGGGAAAGATGTGCCCTCTTTGCTCTGAGGTTGATGGTTTCAAGGACCAAGTATCACAACCAATGCCAGGGAGAGAGGAACCAGACAATAACAGCAATTAAAGACCATATTCTAAAGGAATACTTTGAGACTAACAAACTTTTCATGTAAATGACCTTGAGGAGCCCTGGTGGTGTGAATGGCAAAGCTGGTGGTTCAAACCTTCCAGTAGAAATGCTGGTACAAAGACCTTTACTCCTGTAAAGATTACAGCCAAGAAAACCCCATGGGGAAGTTCTACTCTGTCACATGGAGCCACGTGAGTTGGTATACCCAATCTCCATCACCTTGAATTGGGTGTCTATCTCTAGCAACAAGAGTCCTACATAGAACATTCATTGGAAACCTGGGAATAACTATCTATTGAATTATTCTGCAGCCATATCAGAAACTTATGATAAAAAGAAAAACAGGATACACAAACAATATACAGTATACGACCTCAACTGTGTTTTAAAATTTCACGGAAAAGAAGATTGGGAAAAAACACACAAAGATACTAGCAGACATGCTTATTGGCGAGGCTATACATTTTTAACATTTTATTTTCCACATTTTCTGCACAAGTATTAGTCTGACAATAGACACCAATGAGAAGACATAAGAAAAAGATTCAAGTTTTATTCACTGACATCCTCCTCAATTCCAAAAGGGACTTACATTGCAATTGTCTCCGCCAATAAGCTCTTAGAAAATGCCTCATTTTGAAGTGACAGTTTTGTAACCCCCTTGAAAAATACTGACCAATCAACTTAACACAAAATAGAACATTGTACTTTAGTACTCCAACTGAAAAAATATGCCCAGGTTAAGTACAGTCCCCTCTTCGATTACCTTGTTATCTTCAGGCTGATGACCACCAAGAAGGGGGCACAACAGACATGTCTCCAGTCAGAACATTCGTGCATTGTAGTTGAACCTGCCTCATTTCATAAAGGGTTTTTCTCCACCGCACTACATACCTGGACTCTAAGTCTTGGCCATGCTTTGATGAAATTGAATGGCCTTGACTAGCCAAGCAAAGACCCAGGCCCAAGACAGTGGTCTGGATCTCAAGTCTCTTCACCCACGCACTTTTGCTAATTGTCTCTTTTCTTGACCATGGATGCCTCTTTACTCTCTCTGCCAAAGTCACCTCTATCTTAAGGCACTCATCCTGCTTTCAGTTAAAAGGGTACCAGAAGCTGAACGAGAGTAAATCCATTTAAGTCCATAACCAGCAGCATGACACCACAGATCTGCTTCTCCTCTTGCCCTTGATTAAAGTACCTTTATCTCAATGTCACTTCCTTCAGGCCACCCCGACCTGTTGTTGTATGGGTTTGATTAGCTCAGCTATAAGGGACAGCTGCATCTGCCCAAAAGGTAGTCTACAGTGCCCTCTGGTGGCTAACTGAGAAGTCACACTGCACATTCAATTATAAAGGAAATCTGATGAGCTGGGTATGAAAACTGGTTAACTTTTTAAGCAGTAGGACAACTGGAATGCAGGTATGTTTTTATGTAGCACCAAAGGCTAACAACAAAACTTACAGTAAGTGGGCAAAGGGAGAAAAACAGATAGATGGGTCAATCAGATGCAATCACCGGGACCCCTGCTGGCCTCAGAGATACTGAGGCAGGGCAGGTAACCAAGTCTGGACTGCATTCATCCCATACCTGTAGGACATATGAGCTTTTTGCTAATAGGGAGTGGTAATGCTCATGGGATTATTCATTGTGATTTTTGAAACAATCAGTGGCTGTCTTCTTTAAGAACATGCTAAAATAAAAGCAGAAAAGAAAGGTTTGGGCAGTAGACAATGAAACAATGTAATAATTATTAACATTTAAGAAATAAACCCCACATGTTTCATGAAGATAATGCTTTTATTGATGCTTTGAATAAGAAACCCATTTTAAATGCAACAGAAATACTTTTTTTTTCAACAGAAGCATATTCAACTGCCTTTCTCTTAGCCATTGAAAATCCCTCCTGCCACACCTGTTCAAGAGGAATTGTGTGTTGTATTCTGAAATCAAGTGTACAAGTAATAAAAGTATATTGGGCCTTCTTTTCTGAAGAAATGTGATTTATTTTAAATACCATGTTATCTTCCTGTGGATGCCCTGAGTAAGGAGTGGTAGCAGCAGTAGGTACCATTCAGAGGCTTAGAGCAGGCGGAGAAGCCTTAGGTTATTGCTGAGGGGGCAGAATAATGAAAGCTACAGAGAGTGGTGAAGGAGCTCTGGTAGCGTAGTGGTTACAAATTGGGCTGCGAACCTTAAGGTCAGCGGTTCGAAACTACCAGCGGCTCCGCGGGAGAAAGATTTCTACTCCCGTAAAGATTTACACCCTCGGAAACCCTGGGTCGCTATGGGTCGGAACCGACTCGATGGCACTAAACAACAACAACAACACAGAGAGTGGTGGGCAGGGGGCGGGGCTGACCTTGGCTGAAGTTGTTCCCTGTCTGGGTTAGCTCTGCTTATAAAAGGCCAGAACTTCTACAAAACATTCCCCACCTTCTTTCTTTTGCAATCGCATTTTGGTGCTAAAACATTTGAATGTGTGCACATGTATGCATGTCTACACTGGGAAGACAAGAAACTGTTAGTACAGTGAAAAACCAGCAAAGACAAAAAACATGGTGGAAAGATCACATTCAGGAAAAGTCTCTGAACTTCCTTTTTCCAGGTGATTAGCACTCAACATTAAAAAAAAAAATTCTTAATAAAAAGTTATTTTTACCCTGTGTTATACCAATAATATCTAGGATTATCAGACAGGTTGGTGGTTCACTGATGTTTATTTGTTTGGGCAAAATTTCTTCAAGTACACTGTTAACGTGGGCCAAACCCATTAGACTAGGCTTGGACACTCTCCCGAAGCAAAGCAGCCTCCAAGAATAAACAAGTACCTTCAAATGCCAACAGGCAATCTAGATCTGACACTTGTTCCTCTTCAAGGAGTAGTGGTAGGAAAATACTTGGAATTGATGGAACAAAAAAAAAAAACCCTTGATCTTAATGAAAGATATTCCTTTATGAAAATGGCAGTAGCCACATCCTCCAAGAAATCTAGGAATAGTCCAACTCTATGATGTAAAACAAATAAGACGCAAGCAGACCAGCATGGGAAAAAATCTGGCTCAATCTTCAGAGACTTTCCACGGAGAACCACGAAGCCCTTTATGTGTGTGTGAACCATCCTAAGCAGCTTTCCCCACATAGTGACATTTGCCACATTCTGCTTCACCTAGAAAAGAGAGGAGAGGGGACAAATTACGTCACTACACTGAGTTGACCAAGCTTAGAAGCTCATTCATTCTAGGCAAGGATTACAGCAATTTATGACCTAAAAGTTTACAATTCTGAATTAATTGCAGGCACGTTAGTATTCTGAGGAGCCCTGGTGATGTAACAGTCAAGCACTTGGCTACTAACTAAAACCCACCCACTGGCTCCACAAGATAAAAACCTGGCGATCTGTACCTGATGGGGCAGTTCTACTCTGACACAGGGAGTCTCTCTATAAGTCAGAACTGACTCCATGACACACAACAACGAGGTACTGAAAAATCACCTGAGTTTGTTAAAATGCAGATTCCTGAGCCCCAATTTCAATAGGTTTAGGGTGGTGCACAGGAACCTTCATTTTAGCTAGCACCTTCCCCTCTGAATACAATTTAAACCTAGGTGACCAGGACATCACACTTCTGCAGACACTGTGGGGACAAAGCATCCATCCAGATATTCCTGTGGCTGCTGTGGTTCTGCATTTGAGAGTAATGAAAGGTTTAAAAGACAAACACAGCTGGGAGCAGAAGGGGCTCTCAGTGTGAGGGGCGTTAGCTGCAAGGAGTCTATCCCAGCTCATGCCAACCTTAGTTGTAACGGAATAAAACACTGCCTGGTTCCATGCCTAACATGAAGGCAAACGGCAGTACAAGTAGCCCCCAAATTATGATGTATTTGAGTTACAACAAACAGCTCGTACAATCATCCTTTCGTTTTTGGATTATCTTATGATGCTGTGGGATAAGGCAAGGTCGGTTTGAACCACAAGGTCGGTGGTTCAAACTCACCAGCTGCTCCTTGGAAACCCTATTCAAGGTTGCTATGAGTCAGAACTGACTTGAAGGTACTTAATGCCAACAGCAACATGGTTAGTAATATATATTTCATACAAGGTTGCAACATGTGGTTTACTGATGTTATTATTCTTATGCCAACTCCTAAAGACAAATAAAGGTCAAATTTATAAAAACAATGGTAAGAAAAGGTAACAATGTGAAAAGAAAAAAGACCTACTCAACTTACATCAGAACCGATTTACGTTGGAGTCAATGGAGGGGAATACCACCATAGATTGAGGACTACCTGTTATGAGCCAACCCCTGATAACTTGCCCCATGTTCCCAGTCTTCAGGCTAATCAGGAAACTCACCTCCAGATAACAGAGAGTAGGCAAGTTTGTAACCTCTTGCTACCTGTGTTTGGTAGGGAACATCAGGCTATGCCAGAAGAGATACAATGAGACGTAGTGCAAAACATCTGCTGCTCAGATTTGACGGTGATTGGAGGCAAACACTTACACTTCTCTAAGGGAGCAGCTTACTCCAGGCTGTCAGCAAATCCTTCCTGTGAGCATCTGAACTTTGCACTGTATGTAAACACACTCATGGGGTTCTGACAAGTAAGTCCAATCTTATTGAGTGATGCTTTACATTAGCCTTAAAAAGTGACCCTCACATTGATGCTTCCCCCAAACACCCTGTTTCACTGACACAGAATTCAGATGCAGATTTTTATGGTATTTGGAAAAAAACAGTATCTTCCAAAACTGGTCTGGGCAAGCCAAAACAGACACTTTGAGAATATCCTCAAAATGTCTATTTTACTTATTCAGGGTGAAAAACTGTGTGGCACCATAGGATAAGCACTTGGCTGCAAGTTGGGTTTGAGCAGCAAGGTCAGCGGTTCAAGCTCACCAGACGCTCCTTGAAAAACTTATCTAGGGTCACTATGTTGGGACCGACTTGATGGCACTTAACAACAACAACAACAACAAAGCCAAGCAAGGTGGCTGACAATTTGGGGAAGCTTGAAACTGCCTGGGAGGCCCATGTGACTGTTTGGCCTAGAGGAGAGGCCCAGTCCTCACAGACCCTGATTGTACTCTAAGACCCCTTGACTACTGAACAGTGCTAGTGGTAAACCAGGTAGGTGGAAAGATGGATGTGTGTGTGTGTGTGTCACACTTCCAGACTCTGACGTGGACCACTGATGGTCAGAGGCACTGACCACCCTGGCCAGCTCTAAGGCATAATGCATCCCTACAATACTGGGAGGGGTCATACTCTGGCCTAGTCTTTCTCAGAAGGAGAGAGAGAAAGTGTTCCTTCTCTCTCAGAGCTGCAGAGCAGTACTTACCCTTCTCCACAAGAAAGAACTGAGAACACCCTCAAAGTACGCTGGCTTATTCAGGGTGGGAACTGAGTGATAACACATAATGTTACTGTTATGAAAGCAAATGATGCCTTTGAGCATGCTCTCTATAGAAAGGCCCCTGTGCTTCAGAGGTTGGTATGTCCTGTGCAAGTAACCGATCCTCTAAGTGCGGGGCCATCATTTTGACTGGTTGTCCTCCTTGATAATGCGTCACCCAGGTAGCAACGCTGTGACAGCTGCTTCTAGGTTCCCAGAAGAGGACGCTGGCTCAGCCCTCTTCTGAGTGTCCAGCACCAAACAAACACTCTGATTGTTGGATTCTTTAGTCACACAAAGAGCCCGAAAGTCTTTGTCTTATTTGAATAACCTGCCCGACAGTTGGCCGGTCTTAGTGAACAAGCCTGTTCTGTGCCATACGCTGTCTTTGGCCTTGTCTGGATTAAAAACACCAAAACCTAACAAACCCATTGCTGTCAAGTCTATTCCAAGTCATACTGAGCCTGTAGGACAGAGTAGAACTGCTCCCTTGGGTTTCCAAGGTCATATTTCTTTATGAAACTAGACCGTTACACCTTTCTCCTGCAAAGAGTTAGTAAGTGCTTACCCACCACACCATCAAGGCTCCTACTGGGATACATACATTTTAAAAACCTGATCTTCACTGTCAAAAAATTGACAACCATGGTGATGAATCAATAGGTCAACATGGGAACGGGTCTACACCAGAATAAGACACATAATAACTAAATGCTAAGGATTTAAGTCAAACAATGAGCTACAACCTTCGAGTGAAGCTTAAGAACTTTACCCTAAAATCTTCCCCAACCAACAGCAACTAGTCATTACAAGTAAAAAGTGTATTATAAATTGTTGTTGTTGTTGTTATTAAGTGCCGTCGAGTCGATTCCAACTAACAGCAACCCTGCCTAGTGTTTCCAAATGCTCCTAGGAAACTTTATACGGGGTCACTATGGGTCAGAACCAACTCGATGGCACTTAACTAAAGTGTTTCAGAGGAGCAGCTGGTGGGTTTGAACTGCCAACCTTGCGGTTCGCAGTCCAGTTCTGATTCTCCTGCCCCACACCAGGAGTCCAGTTATTATAGATGTGTGAGGACATTGTTTAGAGTCCTTACTATTTTGAAAGTAGTTAACAAGACTCACACACTATTATTATACCACACATTAAACGTTTTTATTTTTATAGCTGTATTTCAATGGCGTTAGCCTCCCTGGTAATCCTATGTATTTTATGCATTGAAAATATTATGCTAAGAAGGGTCATTAAACCCTTGCCAACCTTTCCTGGGGGCCTTACCTTCAAGATCTGAGGGCCACTGATGAGGGTGACAGTATTAGAAAGGTATTCTTGTTGTTGACCACTGTTGAATTGTTCCTGACTCATGGTCACCCCTGGTATAATGGGCTCAGTCTGCTGTAATTCAAAGGATTTTCGCAGATTGATCTTCAGAAGTGGACCAGGACTTTCTTCCTAGTCTTAGTCTGGAAGCGCCGCTGAAACTGGCTCAGCCTTACAACAAAGCAACATACAAGCCTCCATGGACAGATGAGTAGCAACTGTACTTAGAGGTACACTGGCCAGAAATCCAGCCCAGAGCTCCCACAAGAAAGGTGAGAATTCTTCCAGGGAGTCACACCTGCCCTCTACTAGAAAGCTGAAAGATGTGCAAATACTTACTGAAATGTGACATTGTAATATTCTTCAGGGGTCACGATTTTAGCTCCACCATAGTAGTCCAGGACCCAGATATTGGTTATATTCAATTTAGCAAAGAACCAATTATGATCGGAAGGCCACGTCTTCATCTCAGGGTGCCGAGTGAATAATGCATTCTTTGCAAACTCCAATTCGGTCTCATTCACCTAAAAGAAGACAAACATGAAATAAATATTCTCACAGCTCTGACATTCTGTTTTCTCATTTGTTAGGAAATGTGTAATGGTAGTATTCTACAAATTCTTTTAAGCTTAAAGACTCAAAGCACAGAAAAATGAAAGAAGTTGGAAGAAAAAGCAGACAGCAATAAAGATCTTCAATGTTGGTGAAAACAGATGCTTCATCAGACAATGATTCCGTGTCATCAGAATAAATGGCATAAGATTCCATAACAGAACCTCACTGGGGCCTATGACTGCATCATTGGCACACTAATCCCATAACGTGTACATATTGTATACACAAATCTTGAGTCTCTGATGAATGGAACAGCTGACTCTGATGAGGGGGCAATCTTTAGAAGTAGCACAGTGGAACTGAAGAGCATATTCAGTTCACCCTCCCTTCTCTTTGACAGTGACGGACAGCCAATTCCAGAGATGTGTCCATATATAATTTCCAGACCGCTCATAAAACTTGTCTGAGGTATTCATGGCTGACAAGGTCAGAGACACATCTGTTGGACTGGCAATCAGATCTTCTGTCCCCCACTGGCTACCCATGGTTCTGCTTAACCTTTTCCACCAGCACTCACCAGGACTGTCTCAGTTCAGTTCCGTTTGTAGTAACAGATACCCACTCCCCTTAGTGACCTACCTGATCCCACCTCTGCTCTGAGCCAATGCTAAAACATGGAGTCCAGTAAATATGGCTTTGGCTGCACAGATAGTCCCTAATATGAGTAGGGAGTAGATCAACAGGTGTTATACCTGTTTGGCTATAGGAAAAATACTCATCTTCTTTATAAATATCTTACTGAACAGATTTAAAGCAATTGATTACAATTGTCCATTTTCATGGAATTACTTTGCACCTAATAATATATGAGGAGGCTTCAAAAAGTTTGTGGAAAATTTCTTTTAATTCTATTTTCCCATGAATTTTTGACACCCCCATGTAGTCTAACTTTGTAATTCAATCACAGTCACTTTATTTTACTTTCAAGAGTCTGTCTTTCATTGTTAGCAGGGTGATGCTCTTGGAAAACCAGTGTTTCCCCGAGCAGGAAGACTACTCACCTTAGTAATACTTCCTGACAACATTATGTGAGCACAAAGGGGACTCTGGGGATCAAATCCATGTTTCTTGCAGAAGTTCGTCTGTGCCAACGACATTGTCAGCGTAGCATGTGAATTATTCTGCAGAGAGAAAATAAAGACCCTTTCGTGTGAAATATGGTCTCTGGAGAGGTAATATATTTCACCAAGTTGCATATATAATAGGTTGGGAACGTGACTGTTCTTCTACAACGCAATGAATTGTATAACAATCACCTATGCTCAGGGGGAAAATACTATTTGAATAGAGACTGATCTTTTCTGTAAATCCTGACCACACACACACACACACACACACACACACACGATAAGGAAGAGGTTCGTATTTGAAAATAACTGACTCTAATACGACTATTTTAGGAGTCCCTCCTAGTGTGGCACTGCGGATTAATGAGCTGGACTGTAAGGTTGGTTTGGACGGCAAGGTTGGTGGTTCAAGCTCACCAGTCATTCACTTCTTGGAAACCCTATCCAGGGTTGCTATGAGTTGGAACTGACTTGACGGCACTTAACAACAACAGGTGTTGCAAAGAGCACTGGTGTGGCACTGTAGGATGAACACTGGACTCTCACTGAAAGGTCGGCAGTTCAAACTTGCCAGCAGCTCTGAGGGAGAAAGGCGAGGCTTTCTGCTCCTAGAAAGATTTCTAGCCTCATAAATGCTATACAGGGTTGCTATGTGTTGGAATCAACTCAATGGCACGGGTTTGGTACGGGGTGGTGCTAACGGTTAAGTGCTCAACTACTAGATGGAAAGGTTCAAATCCACCCAGAGGTACCTGGAACACAGGCCTGATGATCTGCTTCTGAAAAGTCATATAGTTCAATGGCAACTAACAACAACAATAAGTAAGAGTATTTTAACACATTTTTCTCAAACTCTGAATTTGTTCCTGTTGGGTAAGAAGGTGGTGCTATCCAGGGAGTAGCTTATCAGGCATCCTCTCCTTCTGGTTCCGATGGAAACCAAGGAATGCTAAGTCATTGCTATGTGTGCCACCATATTAGAATGATGTCACACTGTTATATAACCTGTGGGTCATATTTGGCAAGATGTCTTCTCTATTCTGTAGTAGTACTTAAGGAGTTTCCCCCACATGAGGGGGAGGGAGAAGAGAGAGACACAAGAGAGAATGGGCAGACACAGGAGGGAGAATGGGGCACACAGAAAGAGATGAAGTGAAGAGAGGCGGGGAGAGCGCTGAGAGCTAGAGAGGACAGAGGGGCAAGAGACTACCTGAGACCCCCTTCCCCTGTGCTGACTGCTGTTTTGCTGAATCATTTCAAGTGTTGTTTTGGCTGCCTGATCCAGTGAACCTGCTGAGGTGGGGTGCTGAGAACACCGCCCCTCACACACACACACACACACACACACACACACACACACACACACACACACACACTCTTCATGACATCTACATATTCATTAGGGAATTACAATTAGAGTGCCACCAAAATTCAAGGGTGGCTGGTCTGTGGCTACCCTGGAAAGGCCTAAAAGGTTCAACTCTAATATGAAACCAGTGCATAGAATATATCTCAATTGCCCAACCAGATGATCAGCAAGAAAGTAGCTGAGTCATGCTGCTTTGTTATCTTAAACTAGCAGAAACTGTCATGTAATATCAAAACCAAGAAAGTTGCTTCATCCTGCTCAAAAAATAAGGGAATTATTATTTCAGATTCAAAAAAAGAAAGCAAGTAAAATTCCTAGCTTCTTTTTATTCATAAACAGCTTCATAAAAGGCATTGTTGACAGATTACAGCAAAATCCGTACGTTGTATTTCAGGTTACTTAGCTCTTTAAACTCTGAGTGCCTGTGTGGGGAATTTTACCAGGTTTCTGTAGTCTATCAGAACAGTGAGTCACAAAGAGGTCTCTTGAAATCAGTTAAATATTTTCTAGGTATAAATTATTAGGTAAGATACTACAAGAACCACACTCCTCCCCTTTCAAAAATTAAAAAAAAAAAAAAAAGTCTAAGATATGGTCCCTCCCTTCTGTGGAGTTTATACCCTAGTTGAAAAGTCAGACATAGATCGAACTTATATAATAACAGAAAACAATGGTAGAGAGATCAAAAGGCAGTACCTCATAAATTGCCAAATAAATGGTTCAGCATAAGGAGAGACCAGCATAGACTGGAGAGATCTAGAAGCCACAGGGAGCAGTGTACGCTGTTCAAAGTGAGGCGTACATATCAGAGGTACTCATGGTTTCTGCAAAAACAGAACTGGGAAAATAGAATCCATGGTGGAGAGCAGAGAGAAGTCCAATTTGCTTAAGAGAGTGGCTTTCAGATGGAAAGAGAGGTAAGAAAAGGTGGGGTCTCAAATCCATGCTAAGATATCTAGATTGCCTGTTGTAGACCAGAGGTTTTCAATTTTTCTAAGAGCCACTTGCCTGAAGAGCTTGTTAAAATGCTCATTCCTGGGCAACATTTCCCAGCCCAGGAATCTGCATTTTAAATAAATACTCAGGTGATTCTTAGGCAGTTCTCAGACGAGGGATATAGTTAAAGGTTTTCAGCAGAGGGCAATGCCATGAGTGGTATTTGACTAACTGTCAATCTTGTGGGAGGGTGGAGCAGATGGACTGAAGCAGATAGGAAGAGTGCACTGTGGGTTAATGTGAAGGACTGTAATGTCAGCTTGAACCACAAAGTCGGCAGTTCAAGCTCACCAGCAACTCCTTGGAAACCCTGTACAGGGTTGCTACGGATTGGAACCGACTCGGTTGCTACAGATTGGAACCGACTTGACGGCACTAACAGCAATGACAACAGCTGAAAGGTTAGAGGTTTAAACCCACCAACCACTCCTTGGGAACCCTATACAGGGTCTCTGAGTCAGAATTGACTCGACAGCACTTAACAACAACAACAACAAAGAGAGGGTGGTAAAAATGAAGAGTAAAGAGACGGGCAGCAAACAAAGCAAAAAGACTTTGAGGAAGAGGCAAGAATTCCAACTGTGTAATGGAGGGAACAACACTATTAGCATAAATGCAAAATCAAGAGGCGCTGTTTTGAGGAGGATGAAGGACCCTTTTAAACTGAATGAAGTGAAAATAAACAGCAAGCAGTCAGCAGTCACATTGTGGAGGTCAGAAATGGACACAGTTTGAAGTGACTTTTTTAAGTGGGATGAAATAACCTGAGTGTATGTGATCTTCCCAGGGCGATGCCAAGAGAGCAGTGGAGTAAGAAATGGACTTAGGGGATCAATCATTTTTAGTGAATCAGAGAAGAAAGCAGAAGTAACCAGGGATATGAGAGTGATGGGTCACATCATAAGGCGAGAGAAAAGCTCCCAGGAAGGGGAGCTAACAATAAAAGGGCTCAGACAGGACCTGGAGAGACCTGGGTGCAAAGAATCTAACCTCAAGATTCATTTCTGTTTCATTGGCGCTACAGCCCCACCTGTAACCCTCTATTACCTAAAGTTTGTGATATCTTCCTGTAAACACTTAATACACAAAAATGCCCCAAAGAAAAGCAACACAAAAGGAACATCTTGGTAGCCATATATCATAACCTCTGTCGGGCAATTTACACCCGAGAGGTGGTCCTAAACCTAGTTTTCTTGTTCCTTCCAAAGGATTTCAGTCCTTGGTGAGAGGACATGAAGTGTATCCTGGAGAAGAATGTGGATGGAGAAGAAGGGCAGGAAAGGGGGAGAAGGAGGGATGATGGCATGGATAGCATAAATGAAATCAGAGTGAGATGAATTTTGACTTGCTCACACCTTTTCTCTGTCTTCATGGGGACCTGAAATCCAAGCAGTTTTCTCTGTGAACCTGTTTTTGCCACAGTTTCTTTTGGGAGGTACCAAAGACCTGGGCTGGCATCCTACCCAATGGCCCTTTCAGTTCTTTTGGGTAATACTCAGGAATGAAATTGTTGGGTCATATGATAATTCTCCATCACCCATCTGTTGGTCTGTTGTGCTGGGATTTCAACTACCAGCAGGGTCACTCAGGCTTAGTGGAGCTTTCAGATTAAGGTAAATTAGAGAGAAAAGGATGCATAATTTACTGAAAATTAGCTAATGAAAACTATGGATTATAAGAGAATAATGTTATATAATACTTGAAAATGAATCCCATAGGTTAGAAGTTAGTACACGATAGCGGAAACAATGGACTCAAATACAGTAATGATCATAGAGATGGTAGAGGATTGGGCAGTATTTATGTTGTTAGAATTGAGCCCACTAGACAAAATTAACAATCTACCACGTTTGTCATGTGGGCACCACTTTACATTCCCATCAGCAATGCAGTAATGTTCCAATATCTCCACAATGTACTTTTACGTCTTCCCAGGTGACTGTGATGTGCAGTTATGGTGGAGTGCCACTGGTGGCGCAGAGGAGCTTTTGTCGCACAGTGTTTAAAGCACTCAGTTGCAAAGCAAAAGGATGGTTGTTTGAACCCAGCAGCTACTCCAAAGGAGAAAAATGTGTCAGTCGGCTTCCGTAAATACAGCCTTGGAAATGCTACCAGGCAGTTGAACTCGATCCTATAGGCTTGCTACGAGTCTGAATTAATTCCAAATCAGTGGGCTTAAGTTTGGCTTTGTGAGTAGAATCTCTGTCAAAAAAAACACCCGACAATTATTTCCTGAATTTCATATGGCTCTAGTTTCCTTGGGACAGGAGGAATCCGCCAGACCTGGAAACTTTTAGAATTGTAAGCAGGGCACCCTACTGAGGAAGTTACTTGTGCAAAATGGAGGCCTATGCGCTGGACTGCAAAGTCAGTTTGAACTGCAAGGTCGGCGGTTCAAGCTCACCTGCCTCTCCTCAGAAACCTTATGGGTCGTAATCGACTGGATGATACTTAACAACAACTGCAATGATCCAAGATGTTGTATATAAACTTCTTGCTGCTGAAGAGCAAACCTTAATTCAGAAGGAGAGGGAGAAAGAGGAAACCCTGATGACATATATGGTAGGTAAGTGCTTAACTACCTAACAATTTGTTTACCTTGTAAAACCTCTAATAAATGATAACAGGAGTCCAGCAGTTACACGGAAGAAAGATGAGGCTTTCTGCTCCCGTAAAGATCTACAGCCTCGGAAACCCTATACAGAGTCGCTGTGAGTTGGAACCGGCTCCACGGCACACATCACCACAAATCAATTGAGACAGCCTTCCACTGAGAAATCTTCCCTGGTGCAAAGCATTCGCAACTAGCGCTCAAGGGCAAACATTTGCCGGCAGGAGACCCTGGCTAGCTCGAGCCAGAAGTAAGAGCCAGGCATAAATTCTTATCTCTACGAACGACCCTCTCGTTCTGGGCAGAATGTGGACCAGGGCAGAAAGGCTCTCTCTCTGGGCGCCTCTCGCCATGACCCGCACCCGGGCTAGAGGCTCTGCGGTGCCCAATGGCCTGTCTTGCCCACGGTGCCGCCGGCCTTCCCGCTTACCTGCAGGTCGCCCACGGAGAGCTGCAGCGGGCTCAGGTAGAAGTAGGGCACGCCGCTGCCCGTGCCTGGGGGCCCGTCGCTGAGTGAGAAGACGTTGGCGAAGGGCCAGCCGAGCACCGCAGGCACCTGGGATATGGTGGCCAAAGCGCCCCAGTCGCAGATGTGCGCCACGAAGCGGGCCAGGCGCGCAGCGTCTTCGCGGGGCGGCAGCGGCGGCAGTAGCGAGGTCGAGTCCCAGTCCCCGTGATCCCGGCCGCCCCGGCCCAGGGCTGGCGATGCCAACAGCAGCGCCAGCACCAGCAGCGGGGCCAGCAGGAGCGCAGCCCGTGGAGCTCGCTCAGCCATGACGGCGACTCCAGCAAAAGCCACTGGACTCACAGCGGCCTAGCCCTCTTCTTGGAGCGCTCGAGTTCCGCCCTCTTCTGAGAGGGGCCAACCAGAGCCGAGGAGAATGGGGGGCGGTGCCCAGCTACCGCGGAAACTTGTTGGCTATGAGACTTGTTTACCCACTTTTTTACTTCTCCACCCCGCCCCTCTGTAAGGATTGCGAATTTGTTCTAATTGGAATGTTTAGTTTACTTCCGATTCGAAGGACAGATGAAAACACTAAAGTTGACAGAACTAGTTCCAGCAGTTTTTGAAATATGCCACGTGGTTGTCTTTCACCAAACTTATTCAACCTGTATGCTGAGCCAATAATATGAGAAGCTGGGTTCTATGAAGAAAAACGTGGCATCAGGATTGGAGGAAGACTCATTAACAACCTGCAATATGCAAATGATACAACCTTGCTTGCTGAAAGTGAAGAGGACTTAAAACATTTACTGATGAAGATCAAAGAGCACAGCCTTTGGTATGGATTACATCTCAATGTCAAGAAAACAAAAATCCTCACCCCTGGACCAATAAACAGCATTCTTATCAATGGAGAAAAGATTGAAGTTGTCAAGGACTTCATTCTTCTTGGATCAACTATCAACACTCATGGAAGCAGCAGTCAAGAAATCAAACCACGTATTGCATTAGGTAAATCTGCTGCACAAAACTTTTTTAAAGTGTTGAAAAGCAAGGATGCCAGTTTGAGGACTAAGGTGCACCTGACCCAGTCCATGGTATTTTCAATAACCTCATATGCATGCGAAAGCTGGACAGTGAATAAGGAAGACTGTAGAAGAATTGATGCCTTTGAGTTATGGTGTTGGAGGACAATATTGAAAGTGCCATGGGCTGCCAAAAGAACCTCACAGCAAGAAACATTCACACACACACACACACACACACAGAGTGGACGGAGAAGGGCAGCTTGGACATTGGATACTCAAATGGGGAGGGGGGACTACAAAGGCAAGAAGTGACTGGCTTACAAGCTTTCATGGAGGGGATTGGAACCATGGCAGTGAGATGATATACGATGGAATAAATGTAAAACTGAAGTTCCCCCATGTGAACTATCATATAATTCACAATAAAACATTAAAAAAAAAAAAAAAAACCTATCAGAAAAGCCTAACTCTTCAGGAATGGAAATTAATATCCGGGCTATCCTTGTTACAATAGTCTGTTCTCTTTAGAGATACTCCAATCTGCTTTGCAGAAAGGATTTCACTTCATTCAAGGAATGTAGCCATCTTTAGGGACAAAATATTGGCGCACTCCTGATATGCTAAACGTATACTCCCAATATAACCCATACTGACATGACAGCACTTAGCAACAACAACCACACATAACTGGTGCTCCTTATTGAATCTAGTTGTTAGCGACTCAAGGTTGTGTAAAAGTATGCCTCCATGGCAAAGACTCTGGACTCAGGGAGGGAGAAGAGGCTGTGTGCTGACAGCCGGGGGCAGGCTTGTGGGGTGTATTCTTTGGTTGTTTGAATGGTTATATATTCCTGAGTACTTTGGTGTACATCCAAAAAACGGAATGGAAGCAAATGCTGTTGAATGATAATGCATGGAGGGGATTGTAATCATTGCAGTGAAATGAAATACCCTAAAATGAATGTAAAATTGATGTTCTCCCATGTAAACTATCACTCAATTCACAATAAAACTTTTTTAAAAAGTAAAAAAAAGAACCAATAGATCTGTTTTGGAAGAAGTGCAGCCAGAGTGCTCCTTAGAGGCCAAGATGGCCAAACTTCGTCTCTCATACTTCAGACATATTGT
>NW_006408725.1:129244-135376 GCF_000296735.1 Chrysochloris asiatica
CAGTTCAAAACTACCAGCTGTTCCGCAGGAGAAAGATGAGGTTTTCTGCTCCTGTAAAGATTTATAGCCTTGGAAACCCTGTACAGAGTCGGTATGCATCGGAACCGACTCCACAGCACATAACCACCACCATGAGTTGGAACCAACTCATCAGCACTTAAGAACAATTTAACAACATTAAAAGTGTCATGGATTGCAAATAGTACCTGGCTTCAATGGCTGGATGATCAAAGCTCAAACAGAAAAAGAGAGAAGAGGGAATAAAGAATAATCTGACACAATTTGATGAACTTGACACATACTTATGGAAGCAATAGTTCAAAAGTGTGAACAAATCTTCACAATGAGGATCATTGTCACCTTCACTGCACATGGAGAGGATGGGGATGGGCAACTTGGACATTGGCTACCCAGAATGGCGGGCGCGGGGCTACGGAGGCAAGAAGTGACTGGCTTACAAGCTTTCAAGAGGGAACCTAGATCCAGAGGGCGTGGAGCAAGGTAGAATCTCCACTGAGTAGTACCCATTCTGCCTAGTCAGGGCTGAATGGGTCCCTTGCAATACAATAAGGAGATGCTGATAGGTCCCTTGCAATACAATAGTGAATAATTATTATCAGGACTGATTGTAAGGGCTGGAAATGTAAAGGTGGACATTTTGGGCAAAGGGAGGGGAGTGATTAACCTTACAGTCTAGGAACAGAGGTCCCTGGGACCATCAAAGGAGAAGAGCAGAGAACAGAATCCTACCCAGAGAAGCAGTGATGCCAGGGATGGAGGTAGAGACAATGGCATGGGGAGATGGAGTAGCTGGAGACTTTGGACCTAGAGAGAGAGAGAGGGACGGTGTGTGGATGACAGGGTGGCAGGCTCACGGGGTATACCCTTTGGTTGATCGATGATGCATGGAAGGGATTGTAACCATGGCAAGGAAATGATATATGACGGGAACAATGTGAAGTTGATGTCCTCCCATGTAAACGATCACATAATTCACAATAAAGTATTAAAAAAAAAAAAAGTGTCATGGAATGCCAGAAGAACAAAGCAGTGCTGGAAGAAGTACAGGCAGAATGCTCTTTAGAACCCAGGATGGAGAGACTTCATATCTCATACTTCAGACATATTATCAGGAGGGGCCAGTCCTGGAGAAGGACACCGTGCTTGGTGAAGTGGGGGCTCAGAGAAAAGAGAAAGACCCCCAACGAGATGGAGTGGCAGCCGCAGCAATGGAATTAAGCATAGCAACAATTGTGAGGATGGCACAAGACCTGGCAGTGTTTCGTTCTGTTGTGTATCGGGTCACTATGAGTCAGAACCGACTGAAGGCCCCTAACAAGTTTTGTACTAAATTATTACCCATGTTAGTATTATATTAAATGTATGCTGGATTGCATTTGCGTGTGTGCCAAACATACATTTTTTTAACTCTTTATTGTGAATTGAATGAAGAGCCACAGAGCAGATGATCAGTTTTACTTTCTATAAATCACATGCTTTTTACTTCATTTCAGGGATTACAGTCCCCTTCAGCTAACATCAGTTATCCCACTTCCTCCATGTGATTCTTGTTTCCATTCCACCTTCTTTTCTATGCATCTTAATTTTGACCTTAGGTAAATGCTGCCCTTTTGATTTTGAATCGTTGCCTGTTCATAAATCAAGTTCATCATTGTCAAAAACTAGGGTTGTTTTACCCCCTCTCCCATATGCCTATCTACTGCTTGCCAAATATAGTTTAATGTTATAAATATTATCGTTTACAAAGCTTAGGACATAACGCTATATGTAAAGTTTATACAGTTAAAAAGTAACAATTTAATTCATTGCAGTGGTCAACTTATTTCAGTTCCTTCATGTTAGTATTTCATCTGGGACTCCAGTTCCCATTGATGTTTTTAACCAGTTTTGCACAAGAACATACCTTCACGTTTGTGTCATGACAAAGCGCACTGGATGCCCTCCTGATTGGAGTTACTAGATCAGCAGCTGTGGATGTTTAAGACTCTCTCAAAATGAATCAGAGACCTGCTATCTATTAATATAATCTGTTCTTACCCAGTAATCACTCATATTAAATTCAGTTGCATATTGTGTGGATGCAGTTAGACTTAACAGCTCACTCACGTTACTTGTTTATTTAAAAGAAATAGTATACTTCTAATAGACTGGTCACAATAATGAGTTTCAATGACATGGGAGGGACTATAGGAGTCAAATGTCAACAAAGGTGTTGAAATGGTAGGGGACTCATAACTTAAACAACCTTGTACATGAGCACCCTCGTGACCCTGCGTGAACTTTATTTCCAGCCCACACATTCTCACACACTGGAGCTGGTATCAACTTTATTTACTGCCCTGCCACTTCCCTTCCACTGCAGCACTTGCCTTTCTTCTGTTCTGTCTGCTGGGCATCTAGGAGTCTTTGCTTTGGGAAATGGATGTTCCTGTTTTGTTGATGCCTTAGGCAGGTGCTTACCTTGCTTATTGGGTAATCCATCCTTAGTTACACATGCTGCTCAGTGGTGCTGATAGAGATGTATTTGCCAGGTTGTAATTCTGGTTCTAGCAACCCTCTGAGGCTGAGATCTTGAACAAAGGTGAAGTTGTTTCATTCAACTATTGTAAGCCAGTCATGAGAGTAGATGTGATTACCAGGTGTGTGAGCAACACTCTTGCCTCTACTTCCTGTCTCAAATCCAGCCTCCCTATAATTAACTAAGAAAATTCTCAGGCTTCTCAATAAGAAACTGTGTTATCAGAAACAAAACCAGCTGCTAGAGAAATAAGTCTTCACTTCCCTCTGGTGGCCAAAGGATGCTACCACACAAGTGGGTTTCCACTTGTGTTAAAAGGAATGAAAGTAACCTTTAGTTGAAGTTGATTGTTTTTTTGACTACAGAATTGAAACAGTTTCAAGCAAGATGAAGAATAGATTGGGAAAATTTTATGAGGTGGAAAATCAGGTGCATGGTTTTTAAAATAAATACTTAATACAAATAATTCCACCCTACTATGGAGTCTGGAGTCCTGGTGTGGTGCTATTGGTTGATGTGATAGACTGCAAAGTCGAGTTGAACCGCAGGGTTCGTGGCTCAAGTTCACCAGCCACTCCTTGGAAACCCTATACAGGGTCACTATGGGTTGGAACCTACTCGACGGCACTCAACAACAACAACTATGGAAAAAGAACATGTAATTTCAAATTTCTAATCTAGGCTCTGCCACTATTTAGCTAATTCATCTCACCTTTTCAGGCCTGAATTTTCTCATCTACATGAGGAGCTGGATTAGATGAATTCTGGTACCAGGTCTTTTGTAAATTTTAAGATGGAATTAAAGTTTTTTGCAAAAGGAAGAAAAATATTTTTTATTCATTGTTATACCACTTATTGCTGATATACCCAAATAATAATAATCTCTATTCCAGCTCTACTGCAAAACAGGTGCCTAGAGCTTGGTGTTATACATCAAAGCAGGAGAATGGGGTCTCCAAAGTCTCCAATTCTAAGCACCTCTCCTTAGTCTCTGTTTTTGAACTCATTGCTCAAGATGTTCTTCCCTCAACTACTGACATGGCTGCCTCACTGCCATCCAGAGTCACAGCCACAGCTGTTACTCCTCAGAGGAGCTCCTTGACCAATCTTTGTACAAGACTTTCATCAATCACCTGGCATGTGACAGTCCTCTTTATTTTATTCATGCCAATAATACACTGTGTAGGAAACATATTTATTTAGGAAGGTGCTTGTTAACTGTCTCTCTTGCTGGAATGTAAAGTCCAGGAGAGCAGGAATGTAGTCTATCTTGTCCAACTCTATCCTCAATGCACAGAATGACAGCCTGACTTCATGAATAATATCTGATGGAATTCTTTGAACAAACAGTTCTATAAAATCAACAGTAGGAGGTGAGGATGAATTGACATCTTCACATATAAAAATGTGGTGCTTCAAGTCTTAATGAGTAAACCCTTAAGGGAGCTCTGGTGGCATAGTGGGTTACACATTGGGTTTTTAACCACAAGATTAGCAATTCTAATCCACCATAGAGACTCCTTGGGAGAAAGATGAGAATTTCTGTTATCAAAGAGATTTATAGCCTCAGAAACCCAGGGTTTCTATGAGTCAGAACAGACTTGATGGCAAACAACAGCTTCATTGGAAAGAGAACTAGTGACTCTAACTGCAAGTTTGGCCATTCAAACCCATCAATTGAAAGAGTTACAGTCTTGGAAACCTGTATAGCGTCATTATGAGTCGGAATGCACTCAGTGATGGTGGGTTGGGTTTGGTTTGAATTTCCTCATTGGGTCTTAGGGAAGTGACTGAAGTCACCATGCAGATCCTGCTACTTCCTTCCCACCCCATTTGAGACCCCCATGCCCTCATTAGGTCTGGGCTGAATTCTGGTGAGGAGTTCAGGTCACATGCTCTCTCTTACACTTGTGTTACTCTGTGCATTTGTCTAGGTCCCTACCAACCCTCATTACTCCTCAGCTGAGAGCAGTGACATAATTTTCATGTCCCAGCACTGAGTCAGGTGTCTAGCAGGCACCCATTCGATATTGATGACAAAATGAAATGTATCAGAACAATTACACAAGTTCTAGAGAGTAGTCAGGGTTTCCTCTCTTTGAGGTATGCATGCTTCAAATGGAGCTGCAGCATCATGGAGGACCCTGTGACCTTCAGTAGGAGACTACTGAATCTCGATTTCCTCATTTTTAAAAAGGAGGAAATAGTAGTTCCCATATCATTGCATTTTTATGAGGATCAGAC
The DNA here is from genome assembly GCF_000296735.1 of Chrysochloris asiatica. NCBI lineage: Eukaryota > Metazoa > Chordata > Mammalia > Afrosoricida > Chrysochloridae > Chrysochloris > Chrysochloris asiatica. The sequence continues at coordinate 134,028 of NW_006408725.1, forward strand.
ACGATAATTTGATTAAAACATACAGCATGTTGCCTGGGACATAGTTAATGCTCAGTAATTGTTGATTATTATGATTTCTTTTGTTTCACTATTTTTGTTCTCACTCTCCACTCTATAATTCTATAGATTGCTTTATTTCATCTCTTTTTAAAAGTGAATGTCTATGTCATTGGCAACATAAAGGAAAAGACAACCTTGCTGAAAAACACCTTTACAAATTGCCTGGGAATTCCCCAGGAAGCTATTGAAAACGAAGTGTCATAGCCCACCCCTGATTTGAAGGAGAAAATAACCTATGCAGATTATTTTTTATTAAGTGAATGCCCTTTCCTCCAAGATTCCTACCACCCCTTCATTTTTATCATATTTATTCAATCATATGCTGAGCAAATAATCCAAATAGCTGGATTATATGAAATAGAACTTGGTATTGAGATGAGAGGAAGACTCGTTAACAACTTGTGTAGATGATACAACATTGCTTGTTAGAAGTAGAACAGGACTTGAAATACTTAATGAGGAAAATAAATAAAACTATAGCCATCAGTATAGATTGCACTTCAATGTAAAGAAAACAAATATCCTCACAACTGGACCAATAAATAACATACAGATAAACGAAGAAAAGATTGAAGTTGTCAAAGACTTCATGTAACTTGGATCCAGAATCAACACTCATGGAAGCACCAAGCAAGAAATCTAAAGACGTATTGCATTATGCAAGACTGCTTCATAAGACTTCCTTAAAGGTGAGCCTGACCAATTCATAGCATATTAAATTGCCTAATATTCATGTGAAAGTTGGACAATGAATAAGGAAGATTGTAGAAGAATTGATGCATTTAAATTAAGGTGTTGGAGAAGAATGTTGAAAGTATCATGGACTGCCAGAAGAACAAATCTGTCTTGGAAGATGTACAGCAAGAATGCTCCTTAGAAGTGAGAATGGCAAGACTTTGCCTCTCGTTCTCCAGATATGTCATCAGGAGGGGCCAATCCCTAGAGAAGAACATAATGCTTGGTAAAATGGAAGGTCATTGAAAAAGAAGGTCAGTGCCAATGAGATGAATTGACCCAGTGGCAGCAATGATGGATTCAAATACAACATGTTTGAGGATGGTACAGTACTGGGCAGTATTTTGTTCTGTTGTTCAGAGGGTCACTATGAGTTGGAACCGACTTGATTGCATTATCGATATCTTAGGCATTAGTAAGCTGAAATGGACTGATATTGGCCATTTTGAATCTGACAACAACATGGTTTACTATGCCAGGAATGACAAATTGAAGAGGAATGGTGTTGCATTCATTGTCAAAAAGAACATATCCAGATTAGTCATGAGATACAA
>NW_006408725.1:137861-145950 GCF_000296735.1 Chrysochloris asiatica
ATGGCACCTAACAAGAACAACAGCAACATTGTAAAACTACTCTTTGGTTAACTAACTTGAGTTTTGAATTTTAATCTTTCATGTACATTTACATTTGGCTAACAATGGTTTTATATCTCATAAGGCTTTCTACTCCCGTAAAGATTTACACCCTCGGAAACCCTGTACAGGGTCGCTATGGGTCGGACCCGACTCGATGACACTTAACAACAACAACAATTATTCTTTTTAGGAGCTCTGGTGCTGCTGTAGGATAAGTACTGTACTGGTAACCGCAAGGTCAGCAGTTCAAACCCACCAGGCATTCCTCAGTAGAAGAATGAGGCTTTCTTTTCCATAAAGATCTACAGTCTTGGAAACCCTACACAAGGCCACTAGGAGTCAGATGACAATGAAATCAATGACAATGGTTATTGTTATTACTATTGTTATTCCCTTTACCATTATTGACTTCTCTCCACCTAGAAGGCACATTTCCCAAATGCCTAGATAGCACTTGCTGTATGTTATTGTTGTTGTTATGTGCCATTAAATTGGTTCCAACCCACAATGACCCTGTATAGGGTTTCCTAGGAGTGGCTGGTGAGCTTGACTTTGTGGTTCAAACTAACATTGTAGGCCAGTGCATTAACCCACAGCGCCACACCAGGACTCTGTACTTGCTCTATAGAAAGACATATTAACAAGTACCTTTTTGGACTAAATATGTTTAATAAAATATACGTCAACTAAGCTTTAGAAAGTAGTCTTTCCAATATTTCAACCCATTAGTAATATTAAATAAGAAAAGAAAGTTACCCATGAGTCAGAAAAAATATGACTGAACTAGAATTTGCACTGAAACAAAGTCTGCCTCTCACATCATTATCAAGTAATTTAAAGACCACAATGGAAGAGTGGCTATAAGAAAGTATCTATACACTTTGCCTGCCAGACGCCAACATTTTCCCTATCTACACATTTACGCATTAAGCTTATGCATTTAACAAATAGATATTGAGTGCTAACCAAGCACTGGGCACTGAGATAGGTGCTGAGATACCCAACATTAATAGACATTGTCCCTTCCCTCAAGGGAACTGTCCACCTAATTAATTCACAAATAAGCAAGTAGGCAAATTATAATTCATAGTGGTTACGAGTCAGGCTGGTAACCTCAAGGTCAGCAGTTTGAAATTACCACAGGAGAAAAATGAGGTTTTCTATTCCTGTAAAGATTGACAGCTTTGGAAACCCTATACAGTGTCCTTATGAATCAGAACTGACTCCACGGCACACAGCCACCATTATACAAGGGGTGGAGCCCTAGTGGCACAGTGGGCTAAGCATCAGGCTGCTAATTGAAAGGTCAGAGGTTCCAAACTGAGAAACCCTATGAAGCAGTTCTACTCTGTTCTCTATGAGTTGAAATGGACTCTGTTGTTGTTGGTGTTAAGTGCTGTCAAGTTGGTTCCAACTCATAGCAACCCTGTATAGGGTTTCCAAGGAATAGCAGGTGGGCTTGAACTGCCAACCTTGTGGTTCATAGTCCCATGCAGATCTTACAGCATCACACCAGAAGTCTGGAATTGACTCTACATAATCTTGGTTGTGTGTGTATGTGTGTATTTTAACAAGGGCCAATGGAAGCATGAAAGAAGGTGCTTAAGGAAGAAAGAAGGCATTGTATAAACAGTCATTCTTGTGTTAAAACTTTTTCTAGGAAACCATAGGACAATTTTGAGTTGAGAAATATTTTAAATAAAATCAGAAAAAGAAATTATGTTCAAATCTTTTAAAGGTAGAGGCAAAACTGACCATTTACTCGTTGTTGTTGTTGTTAAGTGTGGTTGAGTTGGTTCCAACCCATAGCTACCCTATAGGGTTTCCAAGAGGCGACTGGTGAGCTTGAAGCACTGGCCTTGCAATTCAAACTGACTTTGCAGTCCAGTGCATTAACCCATAGTGTCAAAAAAATACTCAAGTGAAATTGAAAGACTACCAGAACTATATACATATGTTGTTGTTATGAAGTGCAATGCAGTGCAGTAGGATCAGCACTGGACTGCGAACCATAAGGTCAGTGGTCCAAACCCACCAGGTACTCCTCGGAAACCCTGTACAGGGTTGCTATGAGTCAGAACTAACTCAAAGGCACTTATCAACATACGTGGATATATACCATTGTTGTTGCTAAGTGCTGTTGAGTTAGTTCTGACTCATAGCAACTCTATATAGGGTTTCCAAGGAGCAGCTGGTGAATTTGAACCACCAACCTTACAGTTCAAACTGAATTTGTGGTCCAGTGCTTACCCTGAAGCACCACACCAGGACTCATATGTATATGAGAATTCCATAAGGTGGTTGGGTACAAAATGAACGTAAAAGTCAGTAGCTTTGCTACACACTAGCAATGACTTCTAAGACAATGCAATGAAAAAGATAGGGTTCACAAGAGGAACAAAAGATGAACGTATTAGAAGATAGGTTTTATTGCTTGAAAGGAAGATGCACTTTTATAAACATGTATCTATTCTTCCCAAAATTCTTACAGGATTTTATGGAACTTAACAAGCGCATTCTGAAATTTGTTTGGAATTATAATTGAACAGGGATGGTTAAGAGACTTTCGTAAAAGAAAAGCAGTAAGGGGAAAGTACCCTACAAATATCAAACACACTGACCTCTTACCAGAAGATGTGTAAATGACTATATGATTTAAAGTCTTACAACAATTAAAAATCATATCTTATGATAATATTTATGAATTTGATTGATTTTGATACCTTAGAGTCTTATGAAGAACAAATATATCAGGGAGCTTCAGAAAGTTTATGGAAAAATTGAAGTAAAAGATAATGAAAAATTTCTACAGACGTTCTGAAGCTCCTTTGTTTATATACATTGATAAAAGACCACAAATTAAAAAATACTATAGTCTACAGTAATTGAAACAATTTTACTGTAGGAACAGGGCAAAGTGCTGCTATAGTTTGTATTCTTCAGAAGCAGATGTTAACATAGCACTCGGCCTGCAGAGTGCTTACCAGGATCAGAGGGCTTACTCTGAAAGAAAAAGGAACTGAAGGGAACTGGGCAGAGAGAGAATTCAACCTGCAGTGCAGGCCTGAGTCCCAGCCCAGAGGGGTCACCTCATCTGAAGTACAGGAAGGTGTGTGTGAACTCTCACACTTGCTACTGGTACCCATTTGACTTAGCTTGGGTGACTAAGGCTGAGTCAACTAAATGAAGAAGAAGATATTTGTTACTGTGAGCAGGTGTAAATTGCTACAGTTTGATGTACTGGACTTAGTTTATGAATGCAGTTGTTCAAAGTTCCAAATGGAATGGAAGATTCTTCAGATCAAGGAACATGCTTGTTTCTTCAGAGTACTGGGTTTATTGGGATGGGCAATTTAGAAACTGGTTATGAAAAGTGTGGTAGGGGGAGATAAAGGCATGAAGTGGCCTTTACATGGGTGTGCTTTGTCTCAGAATGAGAGGGACAAGGGCGAATTCCCTATAGTTCTCTCTTTTCCTGATGAATCTGGAGAAGAGAGGGTAGGGGAAGATGCTGATAGGATTATATGATTCAATTGTCAGTGTTTGTTAATAGGGTCAATTGTGTTTGTAAAATCTGTAATTGTACAAGATGTAACTCCAAAATGGAGGAAGTTAATCCTTCGTATATGAAAGACAATGGCTAGAAAAACCAGCGGGTGGCCTGTGGTACCATGAATTTACTTGAAATGGCTTTTCTATGCAAAGTCTTCTTAACTTCCATCATATGATAGCATGGTACCATGCAAATAGGGTATACAGGACTCTAATACTGGTATTGGTTAGTTTTGCCATGTAGTTAAGTTTAAAAGGAGTCATCTCAGAAGCAGAAACATGATTGCAGGACCATCAGGAAAGAGGAGCCATGAATGGAGTGTGAGAGCCCTACCTGAAAAAGCTATGGCAGCAGAAGCAGCAGCGTGGTGAGACAGAGTTGCTGTGGGCTTTCCAGCCTGTGGATTCAATAAAGCCAAGTGCCCACATACAAGAGGCTGGCTTGCAAAATGTGTTAAAGGGGCAGGGCAGAGGTCAAGAGCCCACATGGATGAGAGACTGAAGACAAAAGCAAGGTGTGCCTGTAGTACAGCAGAAAAGAGGTGCTCCTGACTGGAGAACTGCTGCATCCTGAGTTGTTTCTGATCCTGAATTGTACCCTGTTCCCTTTCTTAATAAACCCCACATTGTGATTATTGTCTATGAGTTCTGTGTGACCATTGCAACAAAATATCGAACCCAGACGTGAAGCAGAGATTGCTGTGAAAGTGATGGCCGGTGTCCCGACAGGGTAAAGAAGGTTGTAGTGTGGAGACATGTCTGACCTACACTTCCCAGCCTTTGGTTTTGGGCTGATTCTGATTTTGAGTCTCATTCCTCAGATATCTGAAATTAACCAACATCATGGCCATTTGTTGTTAAGTGCTGTTGAGTCAATTCCAACTCATACAAACCCCCTATAGAGTTTCCGAGGAATGGATGATGGGTTGTATCACTGACCTTATGGTTAGCAGTCCAGTGCTTATCCTACAGTGTCACCAATGCTCCTTGTATACACCACCAGAACACTAAAATTAAAAAGACCAACAATGCCAACTGCTGGTGAATTGGGTCGTTCAGATGTTGCTGGTGGAAATACAACTGGTCCAGCCACTTTAGAAAAGTCTTTGGCAATGCCTACCCAAACTAAAACCATAACCCAGAAACTAGGTATAAATTGTTGTTACTAGTTGCCACAAGTTAATTCTAACTCATGACAATCCTCTGTGTGCAGAGTTAGAACGATTCCTTTAAAGGCATATCTAATTTCAGAAGCAGATCACCAGCCCTGTCTTCCAACTTCTGGGGTAGTAGTTCAATGCTAACCATTTGAGCCACTCAGGGGCTCCTCTAGATAGTCCCAGCTGAAATCTTTATATATGCTTTATATAAAAAATGATTTATACAAGAATGTTCATAGCAACATTACTTCTTGTTAAGTGTGTTGAGTCAGGTCCAACTCATAGAAATTCTGTATAGGGTTTCTGAGGCTGTTAAATTTTATGGGAGCAGGAAGCCTCATCTTTCTCCCTTGGAGTGGCAGTTGGGCTTGAACTGCTGACCCTGTGGTTAGCAGGCCCGTGTTTTTCTTACAGTTTCATTGCACTCCACTGTTACTGGTAATAGCTCTCAAATATCCATCAGAAATAGAATGGAAAACAGTGATATTTTCATACTGCGTACATTATAGCAATAAAGATAAATGAAATACAGCTAGAAGGATGCATCACACAAATGTGATGTTGAGCCACAGAAGCCAGATACAAAAAAAATAAAGTGTAAATAATTTAAAAAAATCATTGTGTTATTCCACTTATATGACATTTAAACATTGTTCTATGTGTATCATGACTCAAACTGTTGTTTGACAGATATTTGTATATATAAGGGGTATTTGCACAATAGAAAACTCAACCTTACTAGATCATGAGCTTTAGTCTTAATAATGATAGACTTTGTTACATAGAGATGACTTAATTTTGAAGGTTCAGCGTGACAAAAAGCTCTGTTAGTAACCTGGGTGACTACTAGAATAGCAAATCCAGTTATTAGAATGAATTGAGAGCTCTTTAAAAGCTTCGACTAAAACTCCATTAAGGATGTGTAAAGAATCATAGACCAGAACACACTATAGGAAACAATTCTCATACTTGTATTCCTGAAGCAATTTAAAATCATATCCTATTATCTCTGTTACAGTCCTCCCATGACTGACTACCCATTGTACATAATATTCACACACCTTTGCATGGTATGCACGTTGCTACCTGGGCTGGCCCCTGCTTATCTGTCTAGCCACATCTTCTCCATTCAATCTTCTGCTCAGGCCATGTCAACCTTCTTGCTGTTTCCTAACTATCCCAAACCTTTCTGCCTCAATGGTGTTACTCTTGCTCGTCCTCTGTCAGGAGATATCCCCCTTGAGCTCTTCACAAGCTGGCTGCTTTTCAATCTTTTCTTCTTAAAGATAACTTCTAAGAGACGTTCCTTGACCACCCCATCCCAAATTGCCACCTCTAATCAATCCCACTCAATGAGCCTGTTGCCATTAAGTCAAATCTGATTCATGGTGACCCCAAGTGGATTAGAGTACATTTGTGTACCATAAGGTTTTCAGTGACTGATGTTTCAGAAATAGATTGCCAGTATTTGGACTTGAACCTCCACCCAGAAGTTAGCAGCTGAGTGGGTTAACCATTTGTATCACCTAGGTACTCCTCCCAGTTCCATTCCTCTCCTTTGTTTTCTTCCAAACATTTATCACAACCAATAATTATATCACTTAGCTATCTGCCCACTCTTCTCACTAGAATGGAAATTCCATGAGAGGAGGATCTTGTCTGTTTGGTTCAGCTGGAATCTCCAGGGCATAGAACAGAACAATGCCTGCTTCATAGCAGGTGCTCATGCACTGACTGTTGACAGAATTAATATGTGATGATTAAATCCTGCACAACAGTTAAAATAGTTTTGGCTATGTTTACTTCTATAGTTTGTTTGACCTGGTATTCAGTGTAAGATCACCACACATACTACACCTTGATGTCTTCACCAAAGACTCTATTCTTTCTACGTTTGTTGCTCTTCCGCCATAAGAAACCCAATAAGCCTGGGCTGCTGTTCAGGTTATGAAGACAACTCTGACTGCTGCCATTGCCTTGTGCAAAAGTAATTCAACAACTAGGAAATTAGGGCCCTCTACTGACAGTCTACTTACTATATTCAGAGCCTAAAGGCTCTTAAAAGCTGTTAAGCACAGGTGAAAACAGGCAGCCAGATCCTAATGAAGTTAGTAGCATCTGTGTTCTTAAAACTTGCAAGTAGCCATCTAAGACAGAACTACAGGTCTCTCTCTACCTGTCAGGAGCAAACAGTAAGAAGGTAACCAAAAGCACAGAGAAGTAACATGTCTATGGAGCAGAACTCAAATTCTTCTTTAAAAAACAATAAGAGCCAGACATACTGGACCAGTATAGAACACAGAACCCCTGAGACTATAGCAGTATAGAACACAGAACCCCTGAGACTATAACAGTATAGAACAGAGAACCCCTGAGACACTCTTTTAAACAAAAATTGAGTCTATTCCCTGAGATCACCTTTTAGCAAAAGAGTAGAGTAGCTCACAAAATAGCAGGTATTTAGCCATAAGGCAAATCCGCTGCACAAGACCTTTAAAGTGTTCAAGAGCAAAGATGTCAGTTTGAGGACTACGGAGTGCCTGATCCAAGCCATGGTATTTTCAATAATCTCACATTCATGTGAAAGTTGCATAGTGAATAAGGAAGACCATAAAAGAATTGAAGCATTTGAGTTATGGTGTTGGAGGAGACTATTAAAAGAACAAACAAGATGGTGGATCGGGTGGAAGCGGTAAAGGAGCTCCGCCAGCAACGACACAGAATATCCAACCAAGCAGGCTCAGGGGATGGTCCCAGAACTCTGAACCACATATAAAGGAATATATAGAAGGTTGGAAGGCTTACAGCTGGGGGAATTTGTGGCAGAAGCAAGAAATCCATTGCTTTCTAGTCCGGAATGCTCAGCTGCTCCAGGAGCCGCCATCTTGGGTGAGACCAAGCGGAGAAAGAATCAGAGTGGCCACAGACGCCTGGCAGAACCGCTGAGATAAAGGTGTGGACATTCTTTTCTGTTGGTAGCTGTTCATTGGTCCCTTGCTGTCTGTGCACCTCCATTCGGGTGACTATAGGGGTGCCTGAGCTAGTGGGCACCCCAACCCCACCCTTGGAGGGTTCTACTACACATGCGCACAGATCTCCTCGAAATTTAAAGAGACAGTGTCCAATGAAAACCAAACGGCCACAGCCGGCCCTGAACTGTTTACAACTAGAAAAAAGGCCTTTAACAGGGATTGTGGAGCGGGACAAGCAGACAAAAAAGGAATTAGGCCAAAAATTAAATCCTAAATTACATCAAAATGATCAACAGTGGCATCTTGAAATTTCTCAAGAAGAAGAGTGAAAAGGGAAGCCCATTTCCTGATCACATCTACCTG
>NW_006408725.1:148621-152355 GCF_000296735.1 Chrysochloris asiatica
AAAAAAAAAAAAAAAAAAGTACCATGGGCTGGAAGAAGTACAGCCAGAATGTTCTTTTGAAGCCAAGATGGCTTCAGATATATTATCAGGAGGGAGCAGTCCCTGGAGAAGGACATCATGCTTGGTAAAGTGGAGCATCAGAGAAAAAGAAGACCCCTAATGAGATGGATTAGCACAGTGACAGCAACAATAGGCTCAAGTGTAGCAGCAATTGTGAGGTTGACACAGAATCAGGCAATGTTTCTTTCTGTTGTGTACAGGGTTGCTATGAGTTAGCACTGACTCGATGTCACCTAACAATAACAACAACTTGTAAAATCAGTTGCCCCACTTAAAAGCAATTAATATGAGACCAAAGGTCAACCATTACTCAAAAGCAAAAACAAGAAGATATGGAGACAGGGAAAATAGAGTACCAGAAAGGGAACAAATTGAACACAGTAAAAGAGACGGTTAGCACATTGAAATAAATGTTACTCATGCCTCAGAACAATTTATGTGAAGGCTGTCAAATGGGAACTAACTTGCTGTGTAAACTTTCATCGAAAACTCAATAAAATATAAATGTAGGGTTTTTTTGGTAAGTTATTTGACAACCAACCTTGCTTCATGTGAGGGTCTTTATGTTTTATTTTGTTTTTCAAATTTATTTATCCTATTTATTGTGAATATTCCTATGTTTCAGTTGAGAATTACGAATATGCATTTGATTACAGTTACTGCTGACAGGGTCACATGTAATCCACAAAACACGCTTCCATACACTTACTACCTTTCTTTAAAAAACAGAAAAACTCTAAATTCTGACACATCAGACCCCAAGGGTTTTGGTTAAGGGATTGTGAGCACTTTTCATCAGCTTCTTCTTACAGCAAAGGAAACTGAGACCCCTGGGGTTTAAAGAACTTGCCCAAAGTCTAGCATTTAGTGAGTAGAATGCCAGACATGTCTATTTTCTGCAAATCATTCCCAGATAACAGAGTGGCTGGGTTGGAAAGGGTGAACCACCTTAGATATGAACTATATGAACTGCTTTCCCTGGGGTGGAGGCAGACTCTTTGCCTCTCTCCATCCTAAGGTCTAGAACCAACAGGGATACAGCCCTTCCTTATATCCCCAGATTTCTTGCTTCCAGGGTCCCTGGGTGGAGTGAATGGTTTGGGCTTGACTTGTGGTGCTGTAGGATAAGCACTGGACTGTGAACAACAAGGTCAGTGGTTCAAACCCACTGGAAACGCTATACAGAGTCACTGTGAATTGGAACCGACTTGATGGCATTTAACAACAACAACAATAACTGAAAAGTTGATGGTTAGAACCCACCCAGGGGAGACACAAAAGAAAGGCCTGGTGTTCTACTCCCATAAAAACTACACTGGAGAACAAAACAAAAATCTGTGGAGCTCAGTTCTACTTCAGCATACATGGAGTGCCCATGAACTGAGACTGAATCAATTGGCAAAGGGTTGATTTTTGTTTTGTTTTTGTGTCTCTTCAAGAGTTCAGCAGGAAAAAAAAAAAGAGTTCAGGAGGAAACTGTGATTGTTTTTTTCCACATAGGATTTCTTCCCTGACAGAGGTTTTGGCCTTCGACAATAATTTAAGTTTTGTTGTTGTTATTTTTAAAGGATTACACAGAATAATTAAAAGTCCTGAGTGATTATTTACTGGAGGAAAAAGAAAAAGTGCTTAAAGAGGAGCTACGCCCCGTGCAAATCTTGGAGCTGTGTCAGGGCAGGCCCGCGCTTCAAGTGGGCACCTCAACCAGCATCCACTGAGTATACGATCCCAATAGCAAGCCCACTTTACTCCTCAACACACCGTCTCCAAGCTTCATGGGTAAACACTTCCAAAAACATTTCTAAAGGGCGAGTTGTTCCAAATATTTAAGTGAGGGAATAAAAGTCTCATAAATGGCTCCATAAATCAGTATTCCACCAACACCTCTTCGAAGAATCTAGTTCTGCTCAGCAAACAATCCAAGTCACCCACGCACATCACACACAAGCTTACTATAACCCTAAATTCTGTTTGGCTTTCAAAAAAATGTAATTTTCTGTTTGGCAGGAGGCAGACACAGGACATGTAGAGGTAAATTAACCCCCCTTTCATCTTGCTCATTCAGACACCCTGGAGGGTCTGTGGGGTATTGAAGAATGCGTGGGGGTTACTGAGGGAGGCCCAGGAACAAAGCGCAAACTGCAGGGCTCCCAGCCTCCGCCGCCCAGACTCCGCTACAATATGGCACACTATAATAGGGAGAGCTGTAGGGAACTCATTGCAATACTTTTTATGCTGAATCTTTCTTAATAAAATGCTGACATCAAAGGCGTCAGCTTCAATTTGGGGTTTTAATATGTTAACCAGCTACTTTCTCAGAGAAACTCACCAATATTGGAGGTCTAGACTATTTTTGAAGATTTGTGGTGACATAGTGGCAAAGTGCTCATCTGCTAAACAAAAGTTAACAGTTCAAATTCACCACGAGAAAGAAATGGCAGTCTGCTTCCGTAAAGATTTACAGCCTTGGAAACCCTATGGGGCAGTTCTACTTTGTTCGTAAAATCGTAATTCAGAATCAACTGGATAGCAACAGTTTTGTTTTTGTTGTTTGTTTTTAACTGCAAGATCCTAAGTTCAAACTCACCAGCCACTTTTGGAAAACTTAAATAGGGTCGCTGTGAGTCAAAACCAAGGGGGCAGCACTTAACAACAATACTTAGTACATTCCTCATTCCAATTATTAGTGGATGTTGACAGCTGTTTCTTCTCACTTTGAGTTGGATCTCATCAACAAACGAAGGTCCCAAAAGCTTTGCTCCACTCACATCGTTAAGGTCAACTCTACTTTGAGGAGGCAGCTCTTCCCTAGTTGTATTTTGAGTGTCTTCCAACCTGAGGGGCTGATTTTCCAATAGTATATCAGACAATATTCCACCACTATTCATATTGTTTGTATCTTCTGTCACTATATCTGACAATGTTCTGCTGCTATTTGTAAGATTTTCAGTATCTACTTGAACTTTGCTTTTGCAGATTTATAAATGTGAAGGAGGAAGAAACAAAACAAAAACAAAAACCGTATTTGTTTTAAAATAAGTCTCAGTATTTCTTTTAAAAAAGAAAATGTGTTTTGTGTCAGAAAACACCTGGAAAGCTATTTTATTGTAAGAAAAAAATGGCTGGTGTACAGGAAACCACTGTACATTACTATACACATTGAAGGGAGAAGAATTTAAAGTTTCTAGAGATGGCCTGGAAGACTCCAGAACAGAGCTTCTAATTTTCCATTTTAAATAACTTGCTTTGGTGCATAGCGATGTAATTCCACTCTCAAATCTTCAGTATGACCCTACATTATGTAAGTGGTAAGGGAAATTCAGGGAAACAGTCTAATTAATTCTGGAAAAAGAAAAGAGAAAACTTCAAGCAAGATCAAGAGCTTATCATAAAACTCTCACCAGAAGCATAACCCCCTGGGAATCCTCAGTTATGCTGTGGGGAAAATGTTGAGTTTCCTAGCCCAGGACATCTTTGTGGGAGCATAAAGTGTTTGTTGTCTTTCTCCTGCAGAGTGGTTGGTAGGCTCAAACCATTGACCTTGTGGTTCAGAGCTTATCCTACAAAGTTACTAGGCTCCTGTAAGAAGTGTGAATCTAGGAAAATTGGAATGGAATGCCAAAATGAAATGGAATGCATAACAATCAATATCCTAGGCATGTTGTTGTTGTTGT
>NW_006408725.1:153746-154178 GCF_000296735.1 Chrysochloris asiatica
AAGAGCTTCTGGAAGAAAATTTTCCTAACATCCTGAAAAGTGAAAAGATAAGCATTCAAGAAGCTCAATGAACCTCAGGATGGATAGACCCTAAAAAGCAATCACCAAGACATATAATAATCAAGCTCTCCAAAATCAAAGATAAAGACAGGATTTGAAAGCAGCTAGGAAAAAGAGAAATATAACATTCAAAGGCAAGCAAATCAGATTAAGCTCAGATTTCTCAACAAAAACCATGTATGCAAGAAGGCAATGGGGAGACATATATAAACCCCTGAAAGAAACAAACTGCCACCCAAGAATTCTCTACGCAGTAAAGCTGTCAATCAAATACGACAGTGGAATCAAAACTTTCCAGAATAAACAGAAGCTAAGGGATTTTGCCAAAGCCAACCCTGCTATGAAAAACATCCTAAAGGAAGTTCTGTGGAC
>NW_006408725.1:159625-167660 GCF_000296735.1 Chrysochloris asiatica
TTTATCTTGAAGTACAATGCTGTCTGTGATAAGATAATATCCATATGCCAACATGAAAGATCAATTAATACCTTTATTATTCAAATTAATGTACCACAATTCAAACCAGTGATGATGAAATTTAAGAATTCTACCAACTTCTTCAGTCTGAATTTGATCAAACATGTAATCAAAGTACATTGAAAATTACTGGTAATTGGAATGAGTAAGTTGGAAACCAAGAGTAAGGATCAATAGTTGGAAAACATGGCCTTAATGATAGAAATGATGCTGGAGATCACATGACAGAATTTTGCAAGACCAACAACTTATTCATCGCAAATTCTTTTTTCCAACAATATAAAAGGTGACTATATACATGGACCTTTCCAGATGGAATACACAGGAATCAAACTGATTCTGTGAGAAGAGACCATGGAGAAGCTCAATATAATCAACAAAAACAAGGTAAGGGCAGATAGTGGAACAGACCATCAATTACTCATATGTAAGTTCAGGTTGAAGCTGAACAAAATTAAAATAAATCCACAAGAATCAAAATATGATCTTGATTATATCCAATCTGACTTTAGAGACCATCTCAACAACAGATTTGATGCATTAGACACTAATTAGAGAAGATCAGAAGAACATTATACATGAATAAAGCAAAAGATATTAAAAAGACAGGAAAGAAAGAAAAGAGAAAAATGGATGTCAGAAGAGACTCTGAGACTTGCTTTTGAGCATAGAGAAGCTAGATGACATGGAATAAATGAGAAAGTAAAAGAGCTGAACAGGAGATTTCAAAAGGCAGCAAGAGAAGACAAAATAAAGTATTATAATGAAATATGCAAAGACCTGGAGTTTGAAAACAAAGGGAAGAAAATGCTCAGCATTTCTCAAGCTGAAAGAACTGAAGAAAAAATTCAGGTCTCGAGTTGCAATATTGAAGGATTCTATGAGAAAAATATTAAAATAATGCAGAGTGCATAAAAAGAAGATGGAAGGAACACACAGAGTCAATATACCAAAAAGAAATGGTCAAGATTCAGTCATTTCAAGAGGTAGCATATGATGAAGAACCAATGGTACAGAAGGAAGACGGTCCAAGGTGCACTGAAGTTATTGGTGAAAACGAAGGTCTAGTGAATATATCAACAAACTGATGCAGCCCTGGAGGTGCTCACTCATCTATGCCAAGAAATTTGGAAGAAAGCTACCTAGCCAACCAATTGGAAAAGGTCATTTGTGCTTATTCTAAAGAGAGGCAATGCAACAGAATGCAGAAAATCATTGAATTTCCATCTTCCTATGCTGTTTTAGTCCGGAAACTCTGCTTAAACCTGTCCACCATGGTAGACTCTGCTGATATTTAAAATACCGGTGACATGACTCCAGCATCACAGCAAAACACAAGCCACAGTCCAAGTCCACTATAGTACAATTAACTAACAGACAAGTGCAGTAACTCATCTATGCCAAGAAATTTGGAAAACCATTACCTGGCCAAATGATTGGAAGAGATCCATATTTGTGCCCATTCCAAAGAGAGATGACTCAGTGGAATGTGGAAATCAATGAATAATATCATTAATATCACATGCAAGTAAAATTTTGTTGAAGGTAATAAAAAAATGGCTGCAACAGCACATTGACAAGGACCTGTCAGAAATTCAAGCTGGATTCAGAAGAGAATGTGGAACTGGGGATATCATTGCAGACATCAGATGGATCTTGGCTGAAAGCAGAGAATTGACTATGCAAAGGCTTTTGACTGGATCATAGCAAGCTAGGGAACACATTGTGGAGAATGGGTATTTCAGAACACTTAGTTGTGGTCATGAGGAACCTGTATATAGACCAAGAGGCAATTGTTAGAACAGAACAAAAAAATATCGAATGGCTTAAAATCAGGCAAGGTGTACACTAGGTTTGTATTCTTTTACCCTACTTATTCAGTCTGTATGCTGAGTAAATAATCCAAAAATCTGGATTATTTGATGAAGAATGTGGCATCAGATTGGCGGAATACTCATTAACAACCTGCTAATGCAGATGATACAACCTTGCTTTCTGAAAGCAAAGAACTTAAAATATTTACTGATGATGATCAAAAACAGTAACCTTCAATATGGGTTGCACTTCAATGTAATTAAACAAAAGTACTCAAAGCTGGACCAACAAATAACATTGTGAGTTTTCATTTATGGGAGAAAAGATTGAAGTTGACAAAGACTTCATTTTGTTTGGATCCACAATCCACATTCATGGAAACAGTAGTCAAGAAATCTTAAGACATACTGCATTAGGCAAATATGCTGCACAAGACCTCTTTAAAGTATTCAAAGACTACTTAGTCTTCAAAGTGTTCAAGACTAAGGTGAGCCTGACCCAAACCATGGTATTTTCAATAGCCTCATATTTACATGAAAGTTGGACAATGAATAAGGAAGACTGTAGAAGAATCAATGCATTTGAATTAAGGTGTTGGAGAAGAATAAGGAAGACTGTAGAAGAATTGATACATTTGATTATGGTGTTGGAGAAGCCTATTAAATATGCCATGGACTACCAGAAGAACATACAAATCTCTGTTGGAAGAAGTACAGCCAGATTGCGCTTTAGAAGCCAGGATGGCTAGACTTCGTATCTTATACTTTGGACATGTTATCAGGAAGGACCAGTCCCTGGAGAAGGACATCATGCTTGGTAAAATGAAGGGTCAGTGAAAAAAAGGAAGACCCCAATGACATGTGGCAGCAGCAATGGGCTCAAGCAAGCAACGATTATGAGGATGATATAGGTCCAGGCAGCATTTCATTCTGTTGTGCATTGAGTTGCTATGGTCAGATTGTACTTGACAGCATCTAATACCACCACCAACAGGCAATTGGCAATGTTCTAGATAGTGGCTGCTCTGATCTCCTAGGTCCTGGAGCAATGTAGAGCAAAGCCGCCTATCCCATCCCAGTTGGTCTGCAATGCCCCTGTAGCATGAATAAGAAATAAACCTTTGGTATTTAAAGTCAGAGATTTGAGGGCTATTTTATACCATAGCATAAACCAAATGAGTTGCTATCAAGTTGATTCCAACTCATGGTGACCTCGTATGTGTCAGCGTAGAACTATGCTAGGTTTTCCAATAGTTGATTTTTCAGAATTAGATCATCATGTCTTTCTTCTGAGGTACTTCTGGGTGGGTTAACCTTTAGTACCACCCAAGTACTCTATTTTGACTGATACAGTGTGTAATTAGAATTCTTGCAAACTATCACCCTACGAAGTAGCTATTGTTTTCTTGATTTGACTGATGTGAAGTCTTCAGGTCACAGAGTAAATAAACAGTAGAGACTATTTCAGACCACATCTGTCTGACGCAGTGCCTATCTATGCTCACTAAACTAGGATTGCTGTTATATGTGTTAAAGTTGACTTTTTGATGAGTGTCCTTACAAATGGATTCACAGAATTTATGAAATTCTGATTCTGCTATGCAGTGATGCCAATAAAAAAAATGTTATCCCATATATTTCTTGCATGATTTATTAATCTTGCATGATTATTAAATGTAGTTAATCCTGCATGATTAACTACATTTTACAGATGATCCAACTGCAGTACAGAATGATTAAGGAACTTGTCCTAAGTGGGATAGATATGATGTGTAGAGTCAGGTCTTAAACATAAGTTTCTGACTTCAAGTCCAGTGCCCTTTTTATGCCCACAGTGCTTTCAAAACACACTGTATTAATGCTTTTGTGCATACTGTTTGTCTCATGCTGTACATATATGGATATTATTGTTGGTAAGTGCTGTGGAATAGGTTCCAACTTATAACAACCCTGTATAGGGTTTCTGATGAGTGACTGGTGGGTTTAGACCACCAACCTTGTAGTTCAAACTGACCTTGGGGTCCAGTGCTTATCCCACATCAACATACCAGGACTCCATACATATATTAGTGGAGCAAAAAACAAAAATTTCATTCATCAAATACTTACTGAAAAGCTCTACATTCTAAACACCTTTCTTAAGCCAAACCCATTGATAAATTCTGGATTTAGTAGGCTAAGAGGAAAAGAAGACCGATTTCCAAGAAGTCTAGAGAGAGGAGTGAGGGCAGTGATGTGCTGGATCTAGCTTGTACCATCTCTTAATTCGGCACATCTCTTTCCATCTCTCAAATCAGTGACCTCATGGTAACTTGAACTAAAACATGTCAGGAGCATTTATTTACACCATGGAAATGGATAAATGCTACAATTCATAGTTTTTATGCCCTGAAGAACTAGGTATTAAATATTGACTAGCACACTGCCGATAGATGCTTGTGTGAGTGGTGGCTTTTGCCCTAGCCCTGGGTAGAGAAAAAGGAAATTGAATATGCTCTCTGGACTAGAGACAAAACTGCACTTCCATGCCTAATCTGGAAGGAAGTTTTGATATTTGTTAGAAGGCAAGACATAGAGAAAGCCATCCAGGGAAGAAATGAGTAACTCAATCCTTGATGTGGCCTCAAACGTACATTCTCCAGTGATGAATGCTTCAGCATAAGGGAAGAGTTAGCATCAAGAAGCAATGCCCCAGGAAGCAGAAACCAATCATTTTGCTTTAACAGCAAAAATCTCTAGCAGTGGTATTAGTACAGGGGTTGCGTCACATAGATTCTTTGGGCAGCAGTATGGTATTAGGCACCAAGATAAATTATGGGAACAGAATCTAAAACAATCCTGCAGTGAACTGGAAGGTGAAAGGGTGAGAAATAACATTTCCCACTCTTCAATTTAGTGACTCTGGCTTTCATCCCCACCCTTTCAATGGGAAGTTTGTCAGTGACCCTCAAGTTCCTAAAGTCAGCAGATAACTTCATTTCTCAGATTCATTGAACACAATGGATCAGCTTCCTCAAAATAGTCTCTTCCCTGGACTCCCTCATTTCACTCTCCTGGCTTTTTGCCTACATCTTGCCACATTTCAGTTCCCTCTGCTGGCTTATACTTTTCTCCTTCACCTTAACCTTTGGAGTTCTTAAGACTGCGTTGTAAGCTTTCTTTCCGTCTCATTGTATACTCTTTTCCTAAGCAATCTCATGTTTTCTCATGGCTTCATTAGCAATTGTACGACTAACAATTCTCAGATCTGTATCTACAACTTCCTAATTAGTAGCTCTGTTTAGATATCTCACAGAGGTTTCTACCTCAAGTCTAAAAAAACTTCCCTCCCAATCTTAATCTTCTCCAGTTTTGCCTAACTCAAAAAAACAGTAGCTTGTTAGTTTGTCATGCTGAAAACCTGAATCATACTTGACTCCTCTCTCATGCATCACCTCATCATTCTTCCTCCTCTATCCTACCCTTGACACAAAGTCCTGGCACCCATTTTTCAAAAAAAAACAAAACCTAGACAATTTACAAGCTTCTTAAACACCTCCCTCTACTTACTCCTGCCACCCTTTAATCCATTCACAACACAGGATTTTATAGAGCAATCTCTACAAGAGGCTAGTGCATTCTCCTGCTTTAAACCCTTCATTATTTCCCATCGCTTGTAGAATAAAGATTTTTAAAAATTGAAGTGAAATTCATGAAGAATACAATTTGTTGTTGTTGTTGTTAGGTGCCATCGAGTCTGTTTCGACTCATAGAGACTTTATGCACAACAGAATGAGACACTGCCTAGTACTGTACCATCCTCACAATCATTGTTGAACTTGAGCCCACTACTACTGCCACTGTGCCAATCCATCTCGTTGGGGGTCTTCCTCTTTTTCGCTGACCCTCCACTTTACCAAGAATGATGTCCTTCTCCAGAGACTGGTCCCTCCTGATAATATGTCCAGAGTATGAGAAACAAAGTCTGTCATCTGGCTTCTAATGAACATTCTGGCTGTACTTCTTCCAACACAGATTGGATTGTTCTTTGGCAGTCCATGGTACTTTTAATATATTCTCCTCCAACACCACAGCTCAAATGCATCAATTCTTCTAGTCTTTCTTGTCCACTGTCCAACTGTCACATGCATATGAGACTACTGAAAATACCATGACTTGGGTCAGGCGTACCTTAGTTCTCAAACTGACAGCTTTGCTCTTGAACACTTCAAAGTGGTCTTGTGCAGTAGATTTGCCTAATGCAATACGTCATTTGATTTCTTGACTTCTGTTTCCATGAGTGTTGATAGTGGATCTGAGTAAAATGAAGTCTTTGACAACTTCAATCTTTATTCCATTTATCATGATGCTATTTATTGGCTCAGAGGTGAGTTTTTTGTTTTCTTTACATTGAGGTATAATCCTTATTGAAGCTGTGGTCTTTGATCTTCATCAGTAAGTATTTTAAGTCCTCTTCATTTACAGCAAGGAAAGTTGTATCATCTGCATATTGCATGTTGTTAATGAGTTTTCCTCCAATCCCGATGCCATGTTATTCTTCATATAATTCAGTTTCTCAGATTATTTGCTCAGCATACATATTGAATAAGTAAGGTGAAAATACAACCCTGGTGCACACCTTTCCTGATTTTAAACCATTCAGTGTTCCCTTGTTCTGTTCAAGCAACTGCCTTTTGGTCAATGTACAGGTTCTCCGTGAGCACAATTAAGCATTTCGGAATATTCATTCTCTTCAATGTTGTCCATAACTTGTCATGATCCATACAATCGAAAGCCTTTGTGTAGTCAATAAAGCACAGATAAACATCTTTCTGGTATTCTTTGCTTTCATCCAAGATCCATCTCATGTCAGCAATGATATCCCTTATTCCACATCCTCTTCTGAATCTGGCTTGATACTCTGGAAGTTCTCTGTCAATGTATGGTTGCAGCTGTTTTTGAATTATCTTTTGCAAAAGTTTACTTGCATGTAATGTTAATGATATTTTTCAATGATTTCTACATTCCATTGTAATGGGCACAAACATGGATCTCTTCCAGTTAGTTGGCATAGGTGAGTGAGTGCTTCTAGTGCTGCATCAGTTTATTGAAAGATTTCAACACCAGCAATTTCAGTGTCTTGTTCTTTGCCAATGCCTTCAATGCACCTTGGACTTCTTCCTTCAGTACCATTGGGTCTTGGTTATATATTACGTCTTGAAATGGTTGAACATCTATCATTTCTTTTTGGTACAGTGACTCTGTGTATTCCTTCCATCTTCTTTTGATGCTTTCTGCATTATTCAATATTTAGTCCAGATAATTCTTCAATATTGAAATTCAAGGCTTGAATTTTTTCTTCAGTTCCCACAGCTTGAAAAATGCTGTGTGTGTTCTTCTCTTTTGGTTTTCTAACTCTAGGTTTTTGTACATATGTGACTTTGTCCTCTTGAGCTGCTTCTTGAAATTTTCTATTCAGCTCTTTGACCGCCTCAATTTTTTTCCATTTGCTTGAGCATCTCTATGCTGGGGAGCAAGTTTCAGAGTCTCTGCTGACATCCATTTTGTTTTTTTCTTTATTTTATTCTTAATGACCTTTTGCTTTCTGTATGATGTTCTTGATGTCTTCCCCAACTCTTCTGGTCTTCAGTCTTTAGTGTCTAATGCATCAAATCTGTTCTTGAGATGATCTCTAAATTCAGGTGGCATATGTTCAAGGTCATATTTTGGCTCTTATGGACTTGTTTTAATTTTATTCAGCTTTAGCCTGAACTTGAATATGAGCAATAGATGGTCTATTTACACCGTCTGCCCCTGCCTGGCCTTGTTTTGACTGATGATATGGAGACTTTCCATCATCCCTTTCCACAGATGTAGTCAATTTGACTTCTGTGTATTCCATCTGGTGAGGTCCATGTGTATAGTCCTCTTTTATGTTGTTTAAAAAAGTATTTGAAAAGAAGAATTCATTGGTCTTGAAAAAAATCTATCATATGATCCCTTGTTGTTGTTGTTGTTGTTAGGTGCCATCGAGTCAGTACTGACTCATAGTGACCTTATGCATAGTTGAATGAAACTCTGCCCGATCCTGGGCCAACCTCACTATTGTTGCCACACTTGAGTCCATTAATGCTGCCACTTGGCCAGTACATCTCGTTGGGGGTCTTCCTCTTTTTCTCTGA
>NW_006408725.1:169156-171615 GCF_000296735.1 Chrysochloris asiatica
GAGTCATGGAAACTAGAGACTTGAAATTGTGCAACCAGAATGGAATGAATGAGAGTTTTGACACATTGTGAAAAATGTAACTAATATCACTGAATAATTTATGTAGGAAGAGTTTAATGAGAACCCAATTTTTCTGTTGTTGTTGCTGAGTTCTGTGGAGTTGGTTCCAACTCCCAGCAACCTTGTATAGAGTTTCTGAGGAGCAGCTGTTGGGTATGAATCACCTTGTGGTTAGTGGTCCAGTGCTTATCCTACAGCTTCACACCATGCCTCCCCTAATCGTATAGAAATTGTTAAATGGGAATCTAAATTTGTAAGTGCTCACCTTAAAAGCAATAAAATGTTATTTTAAAAATCATTCATAAATGTGGGAATCTATTTCTGCACTTTCAGCTCAATTTCATGGGTCTATATGTCTCTCCTATGCCAGTAATATGCAAATTTGTGAAGCATTCTATATTTTTTGGAGTTCTGATGTGGTATTGTAGGCTAAGCACTGGACTGCTACCATAAGGTTGGTGGCTCTAACCCATTAGCTGCTCCTTGGAAACCCGATTCAAAATTGCTATGAATGAGAACCAACTCCACAGCGCTTAACAACAACATGCTAATAACACACTGATTACTAAGCATTGGAGTGAAGCTTGAAATGTGGAAATGAGAGTTCTCTAATTTTGTTCTTTTTCAACATTATTTTGGTTGTTTGAGACCCCTTGAAATTCCATGTGAATTTGAGGATGAGCTTTTTTCCATTTTTAGTAAAAAAAGAAAAGCCATTTATTTCTGCTTGATCTTTGAACTTTGGAACTTGTCAAGTGTTCCACATCAGAGCACTTCTGGAAAGAAACTAAGCTTTTAGGGTAGTCTCAAAGCTCAAAATACAATCCACTGTCTCCTCAATCAGATAACGCATGTTTTGTAGCTAAGACTCTTTTCAAATTGGATTCTGTTGAGATTAAGGGGTGAAAGATGAGGGAGGAATCATGGGCTATGTTATAAAAAAGGGGGACTCAAAGTACATCAACAACAAAAAATAACAGTTGCCATCAAGTTGCTTCTGGCTCATGGTGACTTCAAGTGTGTCAGAGTAGAACTGTGCTGAGTTTTCGAGAAATCAATTACTGGGCTTTTTTCCCAAGGCACCTCTGATTGGACTTGGACTGCTAACCAAACCTTTGTTAGCAGCTGAGCATGTTAATCATAGGCGCCACCCAGGCCTCCTAAAAGAGGAACAATGTGGTGTAATTTGACTTTCACTCTGGGATTAGACACAAAATGCTGATTCTCAATTCAGAGAAGTGGGAACTAGAAGGGAAGAAAAGGAACAATGACTCAGAGCTTCAAATGTGGCTACCACCTAGTCCCCTTTCATGGCATGAAATGGCGGCCATGGGTCAGGGTAGCTAGGATATTTTGTACACAAGAGCTGACAGCAATTCCTGGGCCAGCAGCTGGAGATCCACATTCCCTTCATATATCTGTTGTTTAGTGCTTTCCAGTAGGCTCTGACATCTAGCAACCCTGTATAGAGTTTACAAGGAAGGGTTTGTGAGTTTGAACTGCCAACTTTTTAATTATAAGTCCAGTGCTTACCCTACAGTGCCACGCCAGGAGTCCTTCATGTATCTAGCCCATGAGACATCTCAGGTTGCCTCTTTTTGATCCCATCCAACTCCTCACCCCCAGGCTTATAATTTGGGCCCCACACTTAATGGCAACTTCATATTTATATCCATCTTCTTTTAGATTGTACAGTAAAACCTGAGAAAGCCAAAACTCGTGTAAGGTGAAAATCTGTCAAAGGGGGAAAAACTCAAATTTCATTAGTTTTATTAGGTTTGTTAGACTAAAGTAATTTGAGTTTTTCTTACGTGACAGGTCTTTGCCTTCCACAGGTTCTGGCTTTCATGGGATTACTGTATAATCTAAAATAACAGAGATACAAATATGAGGGTAAATTAAAAATTATTGCTACATAATGAAAGAACCCTTTATTAAGCCAAAATGCCAAAATGTGAAGTTACTGTTTCTCAACATCTAGGTCTATGCACTCTAAGGGTGGTATTTCCATCTCTCTAATCCTTCTCCAAAGAATTCTGCACACTTCAAATCTCACCATGTCAAACAGCAGTTTTGTCATCCTCAAGGGACAAAAATCGTGTTCCTTTTCAGTGTTCTTTGAGTTTGGGGAACAAGAAGAAAGGTCAGGGCTGTAGGATAGATGGGGTAAGGTTTCCCAAGGAAGTTCTCTCATTGGATAGTCCTCAAAGTGCCCTCAAACAACAAACAGGTACGTGGTCATGATAAAAACAACAACAACAACAAAATTCCTCTGTGCAAGGTTCCTGGTATTTTCTCACCAATTCCGTTTTCAATTTTCTGAAAACTTCATAATAAGCCCTGGGATCATCCTGTGTTCTTCAAGAAAATATTTCACGAGTACCCCTTTGACCCTACAA
>NW_006408725.1:172815-184958 GCF_000296735.1 Chrysochloris asiatica
ACATAGCAGAAATTCGGTTTTGCACTCAACCAATCACACTTTGCTTCACTGCAATGATTACAATCTTCTCCATGCACCATCGGCCAACAGTATTCACCTCTATTCCCTTCCTTTCTCCTTTGATGTACACAAAAACACTCAGGAATATACAATAGTTTAAACAACCAAAGGGCACATTTTGCAAACCATCCTCCTGCTTGCTAGCACACAGCCTTTCTCTTTCCATGAGTCTAGCGGGAGAAAGATGAGGCTTTCTACTCCCATAAGGATTTACACCCTCGGAAACCCTGTACAGGGTTGCTATGGGTCGGAACCGACTCCACGGCACTTAACAACAACAACAACCATCCTCATCTGTTCTATCTCTCCATACCATCCCCTCTGCTTCCTCTCTGGTGTCACTGCTTCTCTGGTTAGGATCCCACATTCTTTTCCTGCTCTTGATGGTCCTAAGGTCCTTTGTTCCTGGAATGCAAGATAACTAACTCCCCCACCTTTTTGTTACACAATTTCTACCTTTTCAGTTGTGACCATCACAATTAGTCATGATAACAATTAGTCACTACTGAATCAAAAAAGTCCTGTCTCCTTCTCCTTTCACCATACCCATCTAGACAAGATGAAAAGTATTCAGTGGGGATTCTATCTCCCCTGCTGCACACTCTGAAACTAAACTCCCTTTGAAAACTTGTAAGTTAGTCACATCATGCCTTAATAGTTACCCCATTTTAGGTAGCCAATGTCTAAGTTGCCCATCCCTATCAACGCTGTGTACAGAGGGGATAGGTTTGATCCTTAATATGAAGATTCCTTCCCTATCAGTTGGTATTTTGAGCTACTACATCCATAAATAAAGGTCAAGTTCATCAAATTGTAGCAATTTATACTTGTTTCCTGTATCACATTTCTTTATCTTCCTCTAGTCCAGTTCTGATCATCAAGCCATCGAAGCTAGGTCAGATGGGTCCTATCTGCAAGTTTGTGAGTTCTTCTCCCAAAGAGTGTATCTCCCACTTCATATCAGCTGGATGCTTCACTCTCAACTCTAGCCCGCCGCCCCCGCCCCCCAACTCCCACTTCATGGTTAGAAAGCCACTGTTTTGATTGGAAACTTTTTCTTCTTTTTTTAAAACTTTTATTGTGAATTGAGTGAAGGTTTACAAAGCAGATCATCAGTTTTACACTCAGAAAATCATAGACTTTGCATCATTACAATGATTACAATTCCCTCCAATGTACCAACAGTTATTATTTACCATTCTTTGTGTGGCACTGTGGTTGAATGTGGTGGACTTCAAAGTTGTTTTGAACCACAGAGTTGGAGGTTCAAGCTCACCAGCTGCTCCTCGGAAACCCTATACAGGGTTGCTATGAGTCAGAACTGACTCACCAGCACTTAGCAACAACAACAACACATGAGCTCGAGGTTCATCCACGTTGTAAGGTGTTTCGAAGATTCATTGTTATTCTTCAACACTTCACAGTATGTACCAAAGTTTGTTTAAACTTCCTTCTGTTGATGGGCATTTAGGCTGTCTCTATCTTTTTGATGTGTTTCTTGTAGACAGCATATTGAAGGATCCTGTCTTCCTCTTCATTCTGCTCTGTCTCTCGATTGGTGCATTTAATCTATTTACGTTCAGTGTAATTATTGATAGGTATGAATTGACTGCTGTCATTTTGCTGTGTGTTTTGTTTGTGGTGCTGCTTGTTTCTTTGTTCCACGTAATTTTCTGTGCTGAGTTCATTTTGTTTGTGGGTTTTCTTTTCATTTTCTTCATTTCTGTTGCATTTTTTGTTGTTGTTGCTGTTACGTGCCATCAAGTCGGTACCAACTCATAGCGACCCTATGCACAACAGAATGAGATATTGCCTGCTCCTGTGCCAACCTCACAATCATGGCTAAGCCTGAGCCCATTGCTGCCGCCACTGTGCTAATCCATCTCATTAGGGATCTCCCTCTTTTTCTTGGATCCTCCACTTTACCAAACATGATATCCTTTTCAAGGGTTAGCCCCTCCTGATAATATGTCTGAAGTATGTGTTAATGTTTACTAATTCTCTCTGGTTTTCCTCTTTTTTCTTTTTTTGACATGTAGATGTATTAATTTTCCTTAAGATTACCCTGAAATTAATTTTTTCCATATTTTAAACAGTCTGTTTTATCTTGAAATCTTCTTGACTTCCCAGCTACTTGGAAGCTCTATATTTACACTGTTCCCTCTTTTTGCTTTGTAGTTTTGACTTCTTTATGTAAATTGATATTCTTTTCATTTCTGTTCACCAGGAAATGTCCTAATTTTACTAATGTTCTTGAGGAACAGCTTTTCTGGGTATTCAATTCTTGATTGGCATTGCTTTTCTTTCAGAGTTTTGCATATGCCATGCCATTACATTGTTTCCTATATATCTGTTTTGTAAGTAACTTTTCCTTTTTCCTGAGCTGCTCTCAGCCGATTTTCCTTGTCTTTAGTTCTGGAAAATTTGATTATGATATGTCTTGGTGGGTTTTGGGGGAATCTATCCTGTTTGGGGTTCATTCAACTTCTTGTATGCTTATTTCTTGTATTTTATGCTGTTAGGGATGTTCTCTTCCAACAGCACTTTGACAATTTTCTCTCTGCTTTTTATTGTCTCTTCCTGTTCAGAAATTCCATTCACCCCTAAGTTGGTTCTCTTCATGGTGTGCCACATAATTTAAGCTTACTTCAGATTTTTTTCATTCTTTATGTTCTTTTAGCATACTAGTATTGAGAGATTTATCTTCAAGCTCACGAATTCAGGCTTTCATGGCTTCAAATCTGCCCTTTCAACATATTGTCCATTTCAGAAATCTTAGTATTAATCTTCTGGCTTTCTAATTGCAGGGTTTATTTTGTTTCAAAATTTGCATTTATTTTGTCTCTTTGTTCTATAGTTTTTTCCTGAATTTGTCTAAAGTTTTTCTGTGTTCCCCTTGCCTTCCTTGATCTTTCTACCAATCCTTATAAGATACTGAAATATAACTCTTCTAAATTCTTTTTAAGTTAATTCCACTACCTTTTCTTCTTCAGAAATATTTTCTGGCTCTGCATGTTGGTTATTTATTTGAACCATTCTCTCTTGTTTCTTCGTTTGAGCTAAAACTTTCTGTTGTTTCCAGGACATTGGGTGCTGTTTTATGTTTAATTGATGATTTCATGTTGATGTGGCATCAGGTTCTTACCAACTGTCTCCTGTGGATGTAGCTAGAGAACAAAAGCATGCACACTGTTGTCATTCACCATTCATGCACCTCAGTTTAGGGTGGGCTTGACTGGTGTTGGCTGCTGTCTATTATTAGTCAGGTCATAGGGGAGCTAGTATTAGTTCTTGCCCTATGAGTGAAGCTGCAGAGGTTATGGTTGTGGCTGGGCTGTATGGGTATAGTTGCTGTCTCCTGTAGAGTGAGAAAGAGAAAACCCCTCCCCACTACACACAGAAGAAAACAACAACAACAAACTAACAAGTAACCAACAATGAAAACAGAAAATAATGAAGACAAAAAATTAAAATAAAAACAGGCAGAAACCAGAAAAAAAAAACCCAAAAAACACAACACTATAAAGACAAAAGAGGGACAGGGAAACAGAACTATTAAAAAGAAAACTAAGAGAAAATGAAAGGAAGAAAATCTGTGGACTCAGCAAACCAAGGCGCTCACAAGTGGTGTGGGAGGGATGTGACAGCAGAGTTCCTGGCTCTAGTTGGAGTTCCCATTGGCCTTGGTATTATCTATGCTCTGGACACTCAGTGTGGAAGTAGTTTGTGGATGCTGTTGATGGAGCTGGTTTCAGTGTCTGTTAGGACCACAGGACAGCTGGGGGCAGGGTGACTGATTAAATGCTGGCCTCATGGCTCTACAGGTTCTGTAGCTCTAGAGCAGATCCCACCTAAATCCAGGTAACAAAGAGGCACAGCTGACCCCAGCTCACACTGACATGAGCTCCCAGAGATCAGGGTCTGCTCTGTAGGGAGATGAGAGTGGGAGCTGGCCATGCCTCTGATCATCAGGGGAGCATGGAGGAAAAGAAAGAATCCCACCTTTCTGGTCCTGTGTGTGAATCTGCTTTGCCAGACCTCTTTCTGTTGCCAAAATTGCTCATAAGATGGTCTTGCTGCACCTGGCCAGCCACTCATCAGTCAGTCTCCCTTTCTCACCATCTCTGCTCAGCTTCTCCTTGCAGCAAGCATTCAATCCACTTCTCTAACCTTTCCTTTGAAGTTCAGGGTTCCAGAATTTTCATCTGTGTCTGTTTCATTTGGTCTGTCATATCTTTGTTGTAGAGGGTCCATGTAGTACATCTGCCTAGTCTGTCATTGTCTCATAAGTTTCCTGGACCATTTTTTTCAAGGCACTGTGTGGCTTTGTATATAAACACTGGACTAATAAGTGGCAAGGTTAGTTTAAACTACCAGCCACTCCTCAGAAACCCTATACAGGATCCCTATTAGTTGGAAACCACTTAACAACAACAAGGAGAAGAAGACCAATGTATTACTGAGAGAATGTGTCTACACACTTCCACTGTTTGCATGGTGGTTGGTGGTAGTGGTTGAGTGCTGTGGAATCAGTTCTGTCTCAAACCCTGTATAGGGTTTCTGAGACTGTAAATCTTTATGGGAACAGAAAACCTCATCTTTCTCTGGGTTAGTGACTGATAGATTTGAACTACTGACTTTGAGGCTAGCAGCCTATGTTTAAACACGTTTTGTTTGTAATAAAGCCACATGAATGAACTGGAACCCCAATTGCAATATTTTTTTTACTTATGTCATATATACATCTATGGTAAAGCTACTTATGAAAAAGCAAAGATACTGAATTCTACAATTCAGTATAGTGTGAGAGGACTGTGAATACCTATGCTGGTAATCTCAGTGGTATTGCTAGTAATCTAGTTGGCAAATCTGATAGTGGATTCACAAGTTTTATTATATTAGTATGCTTCATAAATATATAAATAACATAGTTGCTTTTGTATGAATCAAATATTACAAAATAAAAATTTAATGTAAAAGCTGTTCAAGTCAAGTGGGAAATAAAAGCAACATTTAATGTAAAAACTCCTTAAGTCAAGTGGGAAAGGAAAACAAGCTTTGTCCCATTTACATTTCAAGAAAACCAAGTAAGAACTAGTGGGAATGCATTGCAATTTCCTGAGCCCTTTTAATGTCTTAACATTTGTCATTTTTAACCCTCACTGCACCCTTCCTTACAATGAATAGCAGTAAAACTGTATTGGGAAACAAAGCAAAATCAAAGTCAGAGTAAGAATAGAGTCCTGACATCCCAATTCATTGGCCTAATATTATACTTAGAGCTTCTGTTCTACCGCTTGTTCATTGTATAGTGTCTGGGTTCTTAAAAGCAAGTAGCCCAGACACTATACAATGTCTGGGATCAAAGTGACAATAGCAACTCAAAGGATTAAATAGGAACCTTAGGGGGAAGTGAGTTTATGTTAGTGGGGGAATGGGGGAGGAACACCTCAGAGTGAGAGGATGAGAATGGCTGCACAACCCAAGGAATGTATGTAATCTCTGTCACTGAGTTGTACGCATAGACATGGTTGAATGGCATATGCTTAGCTTTTCATGAAGGGCCTTCAAAAATTTCATGGAAAAAATCCATTACTTTTAAATTCCATTTATCCATGAACTTTTTTGGAGCACCTCATATATTCTCAACAACCACAAAAAATTAAACACAGAAAAATGAGATCCTGATAATGATGTACGTAACAAATTTGAATAGGAGACGTAAATCCTAGTTGGAAAGAAACAACCAAAATACTAACCAAGGCTGTCCTTGAGGTAGAATTAGAAGGGTACAGCAGGGTGCACCCACTTTTTGTTTTTGTCTGCGTTGCTTGAGTTTGTCATATATGTTACAGGTATAATATTTTAGAAGCAATAAAACTGAACAGAAGCAGAGGGTTTTGACCCATCACCTTCGCTGTGTCTTATGAATTGAAGTTGCTTTCAGATAAGTTGGAAGCATGTGCATCTACTCTAGAGATAAAGGGAAGTAGCATGGCTGTGATGTTGTTCAACAGGTGTCGGGTCTTATCACCTGATCTAGATCCACAAACGATGGTGGCAGAGACTGGTAGATATCCACCAATACCCATTTCTACTTCTTCCATTGTAATCAATAAATCCTCAATTTTAGCTGAGCATGTGGCCATGTAAGATATAGGTTACATTCCCTAGCCACACACCCTTTCTCTACAATTAGGGGAAGCTGTGAGACTAACTGCTGGTCAATGAAGTGTAAGAAGACATATGGTATGACTTCTGGAGTATGTCCTTAGTAAAAGGATAGAGTACATCTGTCTTTGTCCCTTCTTTCTCCCAGTTGTCTGCACTGCTGACTGACAGCTTTCTCCCATGTGTTATATGGAAGTGGCCATTGCTGTGCATCTTTCAGTGGTTCCCTGCCACTATAAAGCACAATATCCACCCAGGACTGACAGCCTCTGAGCCTCATCTATAGGAGAGAGAAATGAGCTTCTATGTTGGTCATCCACTGTGAGATTTCTGTCAAAATGTTGTCAAACCTAACCCAAATTGACATAATGTCTTGACTTTGTTGTTAGGTGCCATTGAAATGGTACTGACTCATAGTGACCTTGTACACAACAAAATGAAACACTGCTCAATCCTGTGCCAATTTCACAATCCTTTCTACGCTTGAGCCCATTGCTGCTGCCACTGTGCCAATCCACCTCATTGGGGGGGCTTCCTCTTTTTCTCTGATTTACCACTTTGCAAAGCATGATGTCAGGCAATCCTGACTTCTAAGGAGCATTCTGACTGTACTTCTTCCAACACAAATTTGTTTGTTCTTTTGGCAGTCCATGGTACTTTAAATATTCTCCCCCAACACCATAACTCAAATACATCCAATTCCTCTATGTCTTTTTCATTCATTGTCCAACTTTCAAATGCATATGAGGTTATTGAAAATACCATGACTTGGGTCAGACACATCTTAGTCCTCAAACTGACATCTACAGTCTTCAACACTTTAAAGAGGCCTTTAAAGGCAGTAGATTTGCCTAATGCAATACATCGTTTGATTTCCTAACTGCTGCTTCCATGAGTGTTGATGGTTGATCTGAGAAAAATGAAGCATTTCACAACTTTAATCTTTTCTCCATTTATATGAATGTTATTTGTTGGTCCACTGGTGAGGATTTTTGTTTTCTTTACATTGAGATGCAATCTATACAGAAGGCTGTGCTCTTTGATCTTCATTAGTAAGTATTTTAAGTCCTATTCCCCTTCAGCAAGCAAGGTTGTATCATCTGCATATTGCAGGTTGTTAATAAGTCTTCCTCCAACCCTGATGCCCCATTTTTTTTTTCATATAATCCAGCTTCTCTATTTGCTCAGTGTACAGGTTGAATAAGTCTAGTGAAAGAATATAACCCTGGCACACACCTTTCCTTATTTTAAACCATTCAGTGTTCCCTTGTTCTGTTTGAATAACTGCTTCTTGGCCTATGTACAGGTTCCTGATGAGCACAATTAAGTGTTCCAGAATACTCATTCTCTGCAATGTTGTCCATAGCTTGTCATAATCCACACAATCGAAAGCCTTTGTGTAGTCAATAAAGCTCAGGTAATAATCTTTCTGGTATTCTCTATTAGTCAAGACACAACTAATAACAACAATGATATCCCTCATTCCATGTCCTTGTCTGGGTCCAGCTTTAACAGCTTCCAGTTTCCTGTCAATATACTATTGTCACCGTTTTTTACTTCTCTTTAACAAAATTTTACTTGCATGTGATATTAATGATATAGACCGATGATTTCTGCATTCAGTTGGGTAACTTCTCTTTGGAAAGAGCACAAACATGAATCCCTTCCAACAGTTAGCCAGGTAGCCATCTTCCAAATATTTTGGCATTGATGAGTGAGTGCCTCCAGTGCTGCATCAGTTTGTTGAAAGATTTCTATTTGTATTCCATCAATTCCCACAGTCCTATTCTTTGTCAGTGTCTTCAGTGCAACTGGGACTTCTTCCTTGAGTATCGTTGGCTGTTGATCATATGCTACCTCTTGAAATGGTTGAACATTGACCATTTCTTTTTGCTACATACAGTGACTCTGCGTATTCCTTCTATCTTCTTTTGATGCTTTTGGTGTTTTGCCCATAGAATCCTTCAATATGTCAGTTGAAGCTTGATTTTTTTCCTTCAGTCCCCTCAGTTTGAGAAATGCTGAGTGTGTTCTTCCCTTTTGGTTTTCTAACTCCATGTTTTTGACCCTTTCATTATAGTACTTGATTTTGTCTTCTTGAGTTGCCCTTTTGAAAGTTTCTGTTCAATGGTTTTACTTCCTCATTTCTTCCATTTCCTTTAGCATCTCTATGTTGGACAGCAAGTTTCAGAGTATCTTCTGGCATCCATTTTGGTCTTTTCTTTCATTCGTGTATTCTTAATGACCTTTACAGGGGCTCTATGGGTCTAATAGAATCCAGGTGTGGTGCTGTAGGCTAAGCACTCGACCACAAGGTCGGTTTGAAGTGCAAGGTCAGCGTTTCAAATTCATCAGCTGCTCCTCAGAAACCCTATACAGGGTCACTATGGGTTGGAACTGACTCGACAACACTTAACAACAACAATATGCATCAAATAGACTTAGTGGGAGTGTGATTTTTAAGTTTTGGTAGATTTCTAGAGCGTTTGGTTTCTTTCCCCATCATTTATCTCCAACATGTTTCAAAATATGAAAAGAAAAAAAAAAATCCACCAAAACCCCTAAAAAGTTCCACACTTTAACATTGTTTTAGAATTGTCTTTCTCCCATGTGTTGTATTCCAGACACATGAGGGCACTGTTTCTACAGTTTCTACTATTTGTGGTACAGTTTTGCTGACAACTAGGTTTGCTGGAATTTAGGACTGGAAGCATGAAGAGAAAGGTATTTGCTGTATATTCTAGGCTCTGAAGATTTTCTGAAACGAAGGACCTGTTGTTGATGTGCCTGAGAAACTAGGGATCCTCCTTGGGATCAGGACACATGGCATCCCATTTAACTGTGCTGCACAGAACCAGTGCATTTTAAAACACCAATTTTGCAATCCAGAAACAGAGTTACAAATATGTAAGCACCTTTCTTTTGGGGGGCAGAAATCATGGAGAGTGTAGAAGAGGGGAAAAAGGGTCCTGCTGTACTAGAAACACTTAAGAGAAAACGAAGTAATTTCACTAACAGAAATAACTAAAGATCAAGTGCCTGCGAAAGAAGTTTGCCCAAAAGATGCTTCAAAATGCAACTTTAAAACTGCCGCAAGTAATATAAGTTTATGTACAGTATTGAAATGAAAATGGCTAGGATGGGCTAGCAAAGCTGGGTTCTACTGGGTACCTGTATAACCCAACTGGCATTTATTATTAGGATTAGAGGTGTCAGTGATGTGAGCCCAAAGGTTCAAAAGATGTTACAGTGTCTTTGCCTTTGTCAGATCTTCGATAGCACCTTTGTTAAACTCAACAAGGGTTGGTTAATATGCTAAAGATTCTGGAACCATATATTGCATGGGGCACCCAAAACTGAGTGTAGATCAGCGAATGAACTGATCTACAAGCATGGTTATTGCAAAATCAACAAGAAGCAAATTGCCTTGGAGATAACACTTGGATTGCATGTATCACTGCATAAATACCACATTATCTGTATAAAAGAGCTGATTCATGAGATCTGTACTGTTAGGAAGCAATTCAAAAAAGCAAACAACTTTCTATGGCTCTTCAAATGATCTTCTCCACAAGGTGGAATGATGAAAAGAACCAATCACTTTGTAGAAGGTGAAGATGCTGGCCACAGGGAAGACCAGAGCTAAAGTGGCTACCATAATTATATAATATGTTAATAAATTAGTTTTAAAAAATTGTTTTCAAACTTAAAAAAAAGTGTGACCTAGAGCAATTTGCTTAACTGTTTATTTTCGTCTAAAAATTAAAGTACTATCTCACAGAGCTACAGGGATAATTAAATGGTATGATCTGTTTAAAGCAGGGGTGGGGAATGTCCAGCCATCAGGCCATATTTGTTGTTGTTAAGTGACATCGAGTTGGTTCCGACTCATACAGACTCTGTGTAGGGTTTCTAAGTGTGGCTGCTGAGCTTAAACCACCGACCTTCTGGTTCAAAATGACCTTGTGATTCAAACTCATGTTGCAGTCTAGTGCATTAACCCACAGCGCCATACCAGAACTCCTTGGACCATAAAAGGCCCATAAAAGCATTTCATCTGGCCTTGCCAAGGCAACTGCAGTTCCAGTCATCACATTGTCGCTGTTAAGTGCCGTCGAGTTGGTTCTGACACATAGTGACCCATAGTTTCTGAGGAGCAGCTACTAAGCTTGAACTGCCAACATTATGGTTCAAACAGACTTTGCAGTCTAGAGCATTAATCCACAGCAGCACACCAGGATCCAGCCATCACATTGTTGTTGTTGTTAAGTGCCATTGAGTTGGTTCCAACCCATAGCGACCCTGTATAGGGTTTCCAAGGAGCAACCAGTGAGCTTGAACTGCCGACCTTGCAGTTCAAATGGCTTTGCAGTCTGGCGTATTAACCCACAGCACCACACCAGGACTCCAGCCATCACATTTGTTGTTGTTAAGTACCATGGAGTTGGTTCTGACTCATAGTGACCCTGCACAGGGTTTCCGAGGCTATAATCTTTACAGGAGTAGAAAGCCTCATCTTTTCCCCATGGAACAGCTAGTAGTTTCGAACTGCCGACTTTGGGTTAGCAGACCGATTCGTAACCACTACGCCATCACTCGTCTGTCAGTTTGTTGTACTGTGGTGGCTTGTGAGTTGCTGTGAATCTGAAAGCTATGCCACTGGTATTTTAAATACCAGCAGGGTCACCCATGGTGTACAGGTTTCAGATGAGCTTCCAGACAAAGACAGACTAGGAAGAAAGAGTGACAAACTACTTCTGAATATTTAGTTACTGAAAACCTGATGAATATAGTGCCAGAAAATGAGCCCCTCAGATTGGAAGGCACTCAAAATGCGACTGGGGAAGAGTTGCATCCTCAAAATAGAGTTGATCCTGATAACACAAATGGAGTAAAGCTTGTGGGAGAAAAGCCCACGGGACCTTCATTTGCTGATGGGTACAACTCAAAATGAAAAGAAACAGCTGTAAAGATTCATTGAAAATCAGAACATGGAATGTATAAACTATGAATCTGGGAAAATTGGAAGTTGTCAAAAATGAAATGGAACACATAAACATCGATATCTTAGGCATTAGTGACCTGAAATGGACTGGTATTGGCCACTTTGAACCACATGATTCACTATGCCAGGAATGACAAATTGAAGAGCAATGGTGATGCATTCATTGTAAAAAGAACATATCCAGAAAAGTCACAAAGTACAATGCTGTCTGTGATAGGATACTATCCATGCGTCTATAGGGAAGCCCAGTTAATACCACTATTATTCAAATTTACCGACCAACCCTTAAAGCCATTGAGGATCAAATAGAAGAATTCTACCAACTTCTACAATCTGAAATTGATCAAACATGCAATCAAGATGTATTGATCATTACTGGTGATTGGAATGCAAAGGTTGGGAGAAAAGAGGAAGGATCAGTAGTTGGAAAATATGGCCTTGGTGATAGAAACGATGCTGGAGAATGCATGATAGAATTCTGTAAAATGATTTGTTCATTTCAAATACCTTCTTTAGACTGCATAAGAGACAACTATACACATGGACCTCACCAGATGGAATACACAGAAATCAAACTGATTACATCAATGGAAAGAGACGATGGACAGGCTCCATATCATCAGTGAAAACAAGGCCAGGGGGAAACAATGGAACAGACCATCAATTACTCATATACAATTTCAAACTGAAGCTGAAGAACATGAACACAAGTCCACGAGAGCCAAAATATGACCTTGAATATATATCCCACCTGAATTTATAGATCATCTGAAGAACAGATTTGGTACGCTAAACACTAAAGACCAAAGATCAGAAGAGTTGTGGGATGACATCAAGAACATCATACATGAAGAAAGCAAAAAGTCATTGAGAAGACAAGAAAGAATAAAAAAGTCAAAACGGATGT
>NW_006408725.1:186467-204355 GCF_000296735.1 Chrysochloris asiatica
TTTTGAATTATGGTGTTGGAGGAGAATATTGAAAGTGCCATGGACTGCCAAAAGAACCAACAGATCTGTGTTGGAAGAAGTGCAGCCAGAGTGCTCCTTAAAGGCCAAAATGGCCAAACTTCATCTCATACTTTGGACATATTGTCAGGAGGGACCAGTCGTTGGAGAAGGATACCACGTTTGGTAAGGTGGAGGGTCAGAGAAAAAAGGGAAGACCCCCAACAACATGGATTGGCCAAGTGGCAGCATCAA
Source organism: Chrysochloris asiatica (assembly GCF_000296735.1). Taxonomy (NCBI): domain Eukaryota; kingdom Metazoa; phylum Chordata; class Mammalia; order Afrosoricida; family Chrysochloridae; genus Chrysochloris; species Chrysochloris asiatica. The sequence continues at coordinate 186,720 of NW_006408725.1, forward strand.
TGGACTCAAGCATGGCAACAGTAGTGAAGTTGGCCCAGGTTCAGGCAGTGTTTTGTTCTGCTGTGAATAAGGTCGCTATGGGTCGGTACCAACTGGATGACACCTAACAACAACAGCAACAAAGCTACCAGAGTTCCTTAGCCATCACATTAATGGTGAGCTAATTAAATGTTTGACCCAAAACAGCAGGCTAATTTTTAAGTTGACAATTTTGTATGGCCTGCTAATGTGTTATAAATTTTGGCAACAAAGAGGTGCCCCATCCCAGCACACCTGCCCCTTAGTGGTTGTTATTAGTTGACATCAAGTAAGTTCTAACTCATGGCAATTCCACACACAACAAAATGAGATGTTGCCAGGGCCTGCACAATTTTCACAAGCAATACTTTGTGTGAGCTTGTTGTTACGTTGTTGTTGTTAGGTGCCGTCAAGTTGGTTCCAACTTATAACAATCCCATACACAACAGAAGGAAACACTGCCTGGTTCTGTTCCATCCTCACAATTGTTGCTATGTTTGAGCCCATTGTCACTGCCACTGTGTCAGTTTATCACATTGGGGTTATCCTCTTTTTTGCTGAGCCTTCAGTTTACCAAACATTATGATTTTCTCCAGAGATTGGTCCTTCCTAACAACATGACCATAGTCTGAAACACAAAGTCTTGCCATTCTGATTTCTAAGGAGTATTCGAGTTGTAATTCTTCCAAGACAGATTTGTTTGTTCTTCTGGCAGTCCACAGTACTTTCAATATTCTTCACCAACACCATCAATTCTTCTCCAGTCTTTCTTATTCATTGTCTAACTTTCACATGCACATGAGGCTGTTGAAAATACTATGGCTTGCATCAGGTGCACCTTAGTCCTCAAACTGACATCTTTGTTCTTGAACACTTTAGAGAGATCTTTTGCAGCAGATTTACCTAATGAAACATGTCTTTTGATTTCTTGACTACTGCTTCCATGAGTGTTGATTGTGGATCCAAGAAAAAAATGAAGTTTTTGACAACTTCAGTCTTTTCTTCATTGACCATGTTTTTATGGTCTTTGTTTATTTTGAGTCCCATCCAACGTAGCGGGCTCATCTTCCAGCACTCTATCAGACAATGTTTTTTTTGTATTCCGTAGAGTTTTCACGGCCTGATTTTGGAAGTAGGTCACCAGGTCATTCTTCCTAGTCCTAGTTTAGTAGCTCTGCTGAAACTTGTCAATCGTGGTGATCCTGCTGGGATTTGAAATATTGGTGATATTGCTTCTAGCATCACAGCCACCACATAAGCCACCACAGTATGACAAACTGATAAACAAGTGGTGGTGACGCCCTGTAGTGGCCTTGTGGTGACACCCAATAAGTGGAAGTGACTATTACTTGTTACTTAACACTAATGGGAAATGGTGCTCAATACACATTTGTTAAATGAATGAATGAATGTGTGGTGGTGTGCCGTGGAGTTGGTTCCAACTCATAGCGACTCTGTATAGGGTTTCTGAGGCTGTAAATCTTTATGGGAACAGAAAGCCTCATCTTTTTCTTGCAGAAAGGCTGGTAGTTTCAAACTGCTGATCTTGAGGTTAGCAGCTCGACTCGTAACCACTATGCTACCAGCGCTCCTTGAATGAATAGGGTACGTAAAATTGCAGAGATTTTACTGGGCTGAGGAAACCTTTGCAATGTAATATAGGTTTTCTATGTGTGGGATCAGCTAGTCCAATTACCTCAGGACAAAGTAACCAGTCCTATCTGTAGTTAGGTACTGTTGAGTCAATTCTGATTCATAGTGACCCCATGTGACAGAATAGAACTGCCCCATTGGGTTTTCCAGGGGAGCTCTGGTAGCATAGTGGTTACGAATCGGGCTGCGAACCTTAAGGTCAGCAGTTCAAAACTACCAGCTGTTCTGCTGGAGAAAGATGAGGCTTTCTGCTCCCGTGAAGATTTACAGCCTCAGAAACCCTGTACAGGGTTACTATGGGTCGGTTCCGACTCCACAGCACATAACCACCACCACCAATCTTTAAAGAGGAGTTCTGGTATGGTGCTGTAGGATCAGCACTGGACTGCTAACTACAAGGTTGGCAGTTTAAATCCATGAAAACCCTATGCAGTGTCCCTATGAATCAGAACTGACTTGATGGCACACAACAACAACAACAATCTTTAGGGAAACAGATTACTAGGTCTTTTCTCCTGTGAAGCCACTGGCTGGGTCTGAACCTTCAGGTCTGAACCACCTACCTTTCTGTTAGCCACCAATGTTCCCAGTATGCCCACTATAACTCTGTAAATTGTCTCAACTCCTCATTTAACTGGTTATAAAAGACAAAACAAACAAAAAAACAACCATCCAGAGGGTGGAAGTGCCCAAGGCCACAGGGCTGATTAGTGTGTAGAGATGAGCTCTCAGGTGTCCTGAGTCCCAGTGCAGAGTTTACTCCTCAGAGACCTACATGACTGGCACTGGGGACTGAGGAGCAGGAGAAATGGTCAGGCCTTCATGGCCTGATCCCAGGATATAAATAGGTTTTCACTCTGGTTTGGCTGTGCTTACCCAGTGGTGACACCACTGTGGAAGAACTGTGACCACAAAGGAGCCTCCCAGCCTACCCTGGTCTACCCCAGCTGAACTCTAACCTGAAGGAAGCTGAAGGGTGAGCACCCACTTCCCAAAAGAATGTTTTGTGTGTGTGTTGCAAAGAACCTTGGGCCACCTCCTTCCTTTGTGTAATGAGGTTGAAAGAGCACTTTCCGCCCCACTTCTTCTTTTCTGTGACCACTTTCTTTGCTTCTTTCAGGGCTCAATCTCGGGCTGCAGGCTAGCTCCGGCCAGGGCCATCTTCTCTGTCAGAAGGTTTCCCCGGTTTCCGAACCTGGATAGAGTCACCAAACAGCTCAAGAGCCCTGATGGCCCTCCCTTCCCTTGGTAAAGCAGGCGTCTCTGCCTTTGATCTACCAGCAGGAAGCAATAAAGGGCACTTTTCACACACCTGTTGTGACCATATTTTCCAAATTCAAAAGCAGGGCTCATTACCAAGGATGCATGCCCTTCTAGGGACTTTCAGATAGCGGATGTACAACTGGACCATGCCAGGAAACCTAGGGTGGACCACGGTGGCCACGTGCAGGCCTGTGAACAAGCTCTCTCCTTTGGGGTGTGCCTGCCGGAAGTCCCATTGGCCGTAGCTGCAGACACATGGCGGTACATGCCGCTCAGACACCAGCTACAATGCACCACTGGTTACTCTCTATTCTGGTTTTCCAGGAAGCCAGGCGTGAACCACTGTGTCCAGCAAACCTCTTTCCCTGACTTACCTTATTTGTTTGATCCATATGGGAATCTTACTTCCATGAAGGCTTTGCATCTCTTGGAACGCAACTGCTATTTCATTTAAAAAAACCATCCAGCAGCTTAAACATATTCAACAAACCTGTGTTGTGCACTGCCAGAGATAAAATGATGAAAAACATCTTTCAGTCTCTATTGAATCTCTATTGTGGGCGAGAAATCGTTCCAGAACTTTGGGAAGAATACAAAGACTCCACACATGTTTTCTACCATTTCATGCTCAATTGTAATAAAAGTAACCATGGTATCAGAGAATCTGGGTTCAAATTTTGGCACCTCCGCTTGTTGGCTGTTTGCTACTGAGACAGTTTTGCAACTTCAGGAAGTTCCCTGCTCTTAGCTGTTAACTTGGTGATTCAAACCTGCCTAGTGGAATCATGGGAGAACGGTAGGTGATCTGTTTCCATAAATATTACATCCAATGAACTATAACACTAGGGAGCTATGCACTCCTTAGAACAATCAACCACTGGAGGTCAAAAGGGCAGCGTTTGTCCAGAGACAAAGTTCAGAAGGCAGGAAGCAGTGGGAAGGAAGGACAAATGGGAAAGGGAAGCACGAGGAGGAAGTGCGAAGAGTGCTGTTACATTATAGGGCTGCAGTTAATGGCATGAAATAAAATGTATGAATTACTGAGTGGAAAACTGATTAGCTCTGTAAACTTTCACCCACATCACACTAGAAAGTTAAAAAGAAAAAAAGAACACAAGAAGAAGACATTCAAAGTAAATGAATGAATGGAAAAAGGAAACTAAAAAAGGCCAAGAAAACCACCCCCTAGAACTCAGTTCTACTCTGTAACACATGGGGTCACCATATACTGGATTCAACTTTGAAATCAATGGGTTTGTTTTGGGGGAAGGGGAGGGTGTTTCAGCCTCTGATTCCTCATCTACAAATAAAGGTGTAATTAATAATACCTGCTGGCAATGAGTTTGGGTGCAGGAGAAATGAGGGCATATTGTTTACAATGGTGGTGGTGGTGGTGATGTGCCGTGGAGTCAGTTCCAACTCATAGTGACCCTGTACAGGGTTTCCAAGGCTGTAAATCTTTACAAAGATTTACAGCCAGGAGCAGAAAGCCTCATCTTTCTCCCACAGAATGACTGGTAGTTTCGAACTGCTGATCCTGAGGTTAGCAGGCTGATTTGTAACCACTATGCTACCAAAGCTCCTTGTAGATGCCAAAAAAAAGCTTTCCTTCCTCCCTTAAAGAGCTTAGAGGCTAGTAGCTAAGGGCAGGCTCTGCCTTAACCATTACACTGTGCATATTGCAATACAAGTGAAACTAGGGGTGCAACACCATACCAAGGTTGGCTTTTGTGGTTTGCTGCATGTGAGGTGAGGGAGAATGGCCCAGACTGGCATCGCTGAGGGCTGTTTACTGTTTACTGGATTCCTTCCTGCCGGTCCTGTTCCTGGGCTGTCTACTCAAGTCCACTTTGCACAAAGCAAGTTTTATGGAACTTTATTAGCCATAGGGAGTCCTGGCGTCCTGGTGGTACAGTGGGTTAGGTGTTGGGCTGCTCACTGAGAGACTGATGGTGTGAGCTAACCAGCTGCCAACCATCTGTTGCTCTGTGGGAGAAAGAAAAGCATTCTGCTTCTGCAAAGTTTGTGGTGATGTGGTGGTGTGCCGTTGAGTCGGTTCCGACTCATAGTGACCCTGCATAGGGTTTCCAAGGCTGTAAACCGTCACAGTAGCAGAAAGCTTCATCTTTCTCCTGTGGAGCGGCTAGTAGTTTCGAACTGCTGACTTTGAAGTTAGCAGCCCGATTCATAATCACTACACTACCCGAGCCCCTTTCTATAAAGATTGTTGTTGTTGTTAAGTGCCTTTAAGTCAGTTCCGACCCATAGCGACCTTTTATAGGTTTTCCAAGGAGCAGCTGATGAGCTTGAACCACCGACCTTGTGGTTCAAACTGACTCTGCAGTCCAGCACTTTAACACACAGCACCACACCAGGACACCAGCTTTGGAATTCCGTCAGAGCACTTCTACTCTGTTTTATGAAGTTGCTATGAATCGCAATGGACACGATAACCGTGCGTTTGTTTTTCTTGTTTCATCAACCACACATGATGGGAGTTCAGAAAGTGTCAGTTTGGGTGGGCTGCCAATGACTCCCACCTGAGGGTTGAAAGAGCCTCCAGGAGAGCCACAGTGCTCTGGGGAAGGAACGAGTAACAGTAGGAGTTGTTAAGTGTTGTTGTGTCGGTTCCAACTCATAGCAACCCTGTATAGGGTGTTAGAGGAGCAGCTGGTGAGTTTGAACTGCTGGCCTTGTGGTTATCAGTCCAGTGCTTAGCCAGCAGTGCCACATGCCAAAGAATCTTCACCGACTCCCACCCCCGTGAGTGGGAACACAATACAAAAAAAGTTCCCACATGTACTATTTACCCCACACCAAGTTAGAAGGCAGGGTTAAGTGCTCACGATTCAAAAGGAGAACAAAATCTCAGGGTGTCTCAATGCAGCAGCACTTGACTTTTCACATAACCTTGCAGACTACGTTAGGCACCCAAATACATTCGTTTATTTGGGTCTTAAAACAGTGAGGAAGGAAGGAAGGCTAATTCTTATTACCCCATTGAGAGGGGGAAAAAAAATGGAGAATCAGAGAGGTTACACAACCTACCCAGATCACACCTACGTGGCAGAGTTGTGGCTTAATGCCACATGTTCTGACTCCAAATCCAGACTTCTTTTTCAAAGCATACATGGCCTATCAATTCATGCAAGAACTTCCTCCAGATTACTGTGGTTGCAGCTGCTGTCTCCCCAATACCTGTTGTCTTTTCCTATAGCAATGAAAGCTTTCATGGGACATATGGCCACTCAGTGCAACACTTAGCTTCCTTTGTGTCTGCAATTTTCCATGTAATAAGGAGTTCTGGTAGTGTAGTGGTTACGAATCGGGCTGTGAACCACAAGGTCAGCAGTGTGAAACTACCAGCTGTTCCGCGGGAGAATGATGAGGCTTTCTGCTCCCGTAAAGATTTACAGCCTCGGAAACCCTGTACAGGGTCGCTATGAGTTGGAACTAACTCCACAGCACATAACAACAACAACAACAAGGAGCTCAGGTAGCTTACTGGTTACAAGTCAGGCTGCTAATCTTATGGTCAGCAGTTTGAAACTACCAGCTGTTCCGCTGGAGAAAGATGAGGCTTTCTGCTCCCGTAAAGATTTACAGACTCAGAAACCCTAAACTGACTCCACCACACACCACCACCACCACCACCACCACCATGTTCAGGCCAATGTGGGTTATAAGTGGAAGGAATATGTACCATCTTCTAGGTCAGACCCTTAAAAAGAAGGCATGTACTCACCTCCTTCCCGATGACAGGGATGCAGAATGTGATGGCAGGAGCTAAGGAAGCCAGTTTGGGTCATATCTGTTCTGAAACACTAACCTGCAATTTTTATGTTAAGCTTAAATTTAATCCATTTTACTTTGGGGCGTTTTGCTACCACAGCCTAAAATTTACCCTAATGTAGTGGGTGATTTTTTGTTTTTGTTTTTTAATGTGGGTAGAAGGATCCTGGTGGTTCAATGGTAACCAAAAGTTAGTGGTTCAAACCCACTGGCCTGTCGTTGGGGGAAAGTGTTACAAGTCTCCTTCAGTAATGATTTGCAGTCTTAGAAACCCTATAGGGAAGTTCTATCCTGTCCTATAGGTTCCATATGAGTCAGAATCAATTCCAACAGAACACAACAACAATGGGGTATGTGTATCTGATAGTTGATTGTTGTTGTTAAGTGTTATCAAATCAATTCTGACTCATAGCAACCCTATATAAGGGTTCTGAGGAGTGGCTAGTGGGTTTGAACCACCGATCTTACAGTTAGCAGTCCAGTGCTTATCCTATTATGTTGTACCAAGACTACAATCTGATAGTAGTCATGAGGAAAGAAGATTGGGGGACAGTAAATAAAGAAGGATGGGTATTTTAGCAGGACATTTTGGAGGAAATGTTAACTGTAATTTCTACCAGATACTAGGTCACCTGATGTCCATTCACTGTGTTGGACATCACAGAAGGTACCTCTCCAAATTATTATTGCATTGAAATGGAGCCAGTTACCACCCATCCCCTCAAAGTAATTTCAAGTGTCATGCTTCAAAGAGCACCAGACTTAAGGTCAGAACACCTGCCCTTAATTTCAGCTCTCCTTCTTCTAATTTACGCAAGTTACTTAATTTCTTTAAGCTTCAGTTTTCTCATCTGTAAAATGAAAATGCTGACACCTGCCTTCAGGATCATAAGATTAGTTTATCCCAACGCTCGGCACATCACATATTCTGAATACTCAGCGCTCTCTCTCCTGCCCAGGCCCTCTGCCTTGCCCGCCCCCCTGCCCCACAGAACAGGCATGGCATGCAGGAGCAGTGAGAGTGGTGGGGTGGAGAGCTGCCCCCACTTCACCACGGCTTGTGTCACCAGTGTACCAAGGAGGATCACACAGGGGAAGGTGCCTGCACTTGGCTGAGGAGAGAGAGGGGGCCCAGAGTCGTACTGACACAGTCTAGTCCATGAGTCTGAGTACAAGCAGGTGGACAGTGAAACTGGATGAAGCATTGAGTTCATGACCTCTAGACTCACAGTATGATTTGGGGGGTCAGAGGTGTCTGGACAAGAATGATTGCTTGGTTCAAGTTCAGGGTGTTAAAATCCTTGTGGCTCCAGTCTCCACTGATAAACCTGGGAAAATCTCTCTGCTGGACAGTTCAGGGACTGACATCAACCTGAACCCCTACCAGGTTTCAGAAGAAGCTTTCTTAACAAACTAGGAACAATTAGGCATTATGCAAGCAGGTAACTCACAGTATGTGTCCAAACCCCACAACGAGCATTCTTTAATATCAGCTTACAGCCCTTGGAGAGAAGTTTTATTTATCCTGGGACCTCAAATCCTCACCCACAGCCTCCAGTCAAGTTCTCTGCTCTCAACCGTCCCACATGGCTCATCATGGCTGACCACACAGGAGGCTCTGTCCTTCTGGGACCCACTAGACTCCCAAAGACTGAGATGCAACCCCTGCTTGTCTGCTTCTTATCAGGGGCCCAGCAACCCTTCTTAGTCTTCTGGGGTGCAGTCACGGTTTATAGCATCCTCTTCCCATCTGGTCTGAGTCAGACCCAAACCCACTGCTCTCAGGCCCAGGCACAACCACCTGCCTCTACTGCTATTTCCCAAAGCATGCAAATTTTAGGTGGTATGTAGATAAAGAATTTTGTATTCTAGTTACATATTTATTGTAGTAAGTATAGAGATAACTAGTCCATCAAACTGGTGATTTCATAATACTAAATTTAAAAAGTAAATAAATGTAACCAAACCAATTGTCATCAAATCAACTCTAACTTATGTGTCAGACTAGACCACACAGCTATGGTGGTGGTGGTGGTGGTGGAGTTCTGTTGAGTCAGTTCTGACAAATAGTGACCCTGTATAGGGTTTCTGAGGCTGTAAATCTTTGTGGGAGCAGAAAGCCATAGTGACCCTATGCACAACAGAACAAAACCCTGCTTAACCCTCTGCATCAATCTCAAAGTCATTATTATGCTCATGTCCATTGCTGTTGACACAATACAAATTCATCTCGTTAGGGGTCTCCTTCTTTTTCATTGACCCTCCACTTTACCAAGCATGATGTCCTTCGGATAATGTGTCCGAAGTATGAGAGGTAAAGTCTGGTCATCTTGACTTTTAAGGAGCATCCTGGTTGTACTTCTTCCAAAACAGATTTGTTTGTTCTTTTGGAAGTCCATGGCATTTTTGATGTTCTTCTCCAACACCATAGCTCAAATTCATCGATTTTTCTATGCTCTTCCTTATTCATTGTCCAACTTTCACAACTATATAAGGCTATTAAAAATACCATGTCTTAGGTCAGGCCCACCTTAATCTTTAAACTGATATCTTTGCTCTTTAACACTTTAAAGAGGTCTTTTGCAGCAGATTTGCCTAATGCAATACATCTTTTTATTTCTTGACTGCTGTTTCCAAGAGTGTTGATTGTGGATCCATGCAAAATGAAGTCTTTTTTCAATCTTTTCTCCATTTATCATGATGTTATTTATTGGTACAGTTATGAGAATTTTGTTTCCTGAAATTGAGGTGCAATCCATACTGAATACTGTATTCTTTGATCTTCACCAGCAAGTGCTTTAGGTTCTCCTTACTTTCAGCAAGTAAGACTGTGTCTTCTGTATATTACATATTATTAATAAGACTTTCTCCAATCCTGATGCCAAATGTTGATATTCAACTATGATATTATTAGATTTCTGCATTCTGTTGCATCACCTCTCTTTGGAATTAGTACAAATATGAATCTCTTCTAATCCGTTGGCCAGGTAACTGTCTATCAAAGTTTTTGGGATAGATAAGTGAGCATCTCCGGTACTACATCAGTCTGTTGAAAGATTTTAGTATGTATTCTGTTAATTCCTGGTGCCTTATTTTTTGCTAATGCTTTCAGTGAAGCTTAGACTTCTTCCTTCAGTGCTGCCTTTGAGATAGTTGAATATCACCAACCCTTTATTTTTGGTACAATAACTCTTTATCCCTTCCATCATTTTTTAATGCTTACTGCATCATTCAATATTTTGCCCATGGAATTCTTCAATATTACACTTCGAGGTTTAAATTTTTCTTCACTTATTTCACTTGAGAAATGCTGAGCGTGTGTTTCCCCTTTGGTTTTCTTTTTTTTTTTACATTTCATTATAATACTTGACTTTGTCTTCTCATGCTGACCTTTGAAATTTTCTGTTCAGCTCTTTCACTTCTTTATTTCTTCCAGTCACTTTAGTTTCTCTACTGGACTGTGAAACACAAGGTCGGCAGTTCAAACCCACCAGCTGCTCCTTGGAAACTCCATACAGGGTCGTTATAAGTCAGAACCAATTCAACAGCACTTAACAACAACAACAGCAACACGTTGGAGAGCCAGTTCGAGTCTCTTCTGACATCTATTTTTGTCTTTTCTTTCTTTCCTTTCTTTTTAGTAACCCTTTTCTTTCTTCCTATTTCATGATCTTGACGTTATCCCACAACTCTTCTGAGTCTTCCGTGTAGGTGTATGTATATTATTCTTGCACAGACAGTATTGTACTTCAAGAGAGATCTTTTTGATGATGAAGGTGACACCATTCCTCTTTTAATTTGATGTTCTCAGCATAGTAAAAGGAGCCATGGTACCAAAGTGAGGTACAAGCTGGGCTGCTAACCACAAGTTCAGCAGTACTAATCTACTAGTTGCACCTTGGGAGAAAGATGAGGCTTTCTGCTCCCATAAAGATTTACAGCCTCAGAAATCCTATATAGGATGAGTTGGAACTGACATGAAGGTACACAATCACCACCAGCAGCAGCATAGTAAACCATATACTAGTCTGATTCAAAATGACCAATACCAGTCCATTTATGCCCACTGGTGCCTTGATTATCACTCTTTGTGCCTTCCTTTTCATTTCTGACAACTTTCAGTTTTCCTAGATTTATACTTTGTATATTCCATTTTCCAATTATTAATGGATGTTTGCAGGTATTTTGTCTCAGTTTTGAGTTGTGCCCCATCAGCAAATGAAGGTCCCAAAAGCTCTGCTCCATTCACATCATTATGGTCAACTGTACTTTGAGGAGGCGGTTCCTCCCCAGTTGTATTTTGAGTGTCTTCCAACCTGAGGGGCTCATCTTCCAGCAGTACATCTGACAGTGTTCCACTGCTATTCGTAAGATTTTCAGGGCTAAGGAGTCCTGGTGTGGTGCTGTGGGTTAATGTGCCAGACTGCAAAGCCGTTTGAACTGCAAGATCGGCAGTTCAAGCTCACCAGCTACTCCTTGGAAACCCTATACAGGGTTGCTATGGGTCGGAACTGACTTGATGGTACTTAACAACAATAACAACCATTCAGCAGTGGTGCACCTCTCCTTCTTACTAGTGTGTCTTAGTCTGAAAGCTCTGATGAAACTTGTCCAGCATGGGTGGTCCTGCTGGTATCTAAAATACCAGTGGCATACTTCCATCATCAACAACACACAAGCCACCACAGTAGGAGAAGCTGACAGATGAGTGGTGGCCAAACTCCTTAGCAGGTTCAAATCCCCCTCCCTTGCACCATCCCAGCTCGACTTACTAGATTTTCTCTCCACACAGTGTTCTACTTTATATATCTTCTGGTTTGCTCCCGATGACCGCAGGGCCTGGAAAAATCTGATTTGAGCCTTCATTATCAATCTCTCCTGGGTGCCATGTCTCTACAATAGGTCAAGAGCATCTTACGGATCCTGGACACATCTGTGACTCTTTATCTCTAGACTGGAACCTGAGTAGCATGCTGATAATAACATCAGGAGCTGGTTCCCTCAGGGATCCAGGAAATAGGATGAAAAGAAAGGGGACAAGAAAGAAGATGAACAAACCTGGAAATGTTGGTTCTTCCTCTTTCTCCTTTATTTTAGTCACCATTTATTGAGTGGCAGGAGTTGTTTGAGTTATTGCATGGACAAGATCTCACTCAAACCTCATGTTGTTGCTTTTCAGTGCCTTTGAGTCAGTTCTGGCTCACAGTGACCCTGTACAGGGTTTCCAAGGAGCAGCTGGTGAATTTGAACCATCGACCTTGTAGTTCAAACTGACTTTGTGGTCAAGTGCTTTATCCTACAGCACCACACCAGAACTCCTCAATCCTCATGGTATCCCTAAATACTGGATCTTATCACCCCTAATTCTCAAATGGTGAACTGACCATCAGTCTAGTTTGCCCCAGATATGTACATAACTAGTCAGAGAAAAAGCTAGACTTTGAACCCAAGTCTTCTTACTCTATGTCCTGTACACGCTTACCATACTCTGTCCTCCACAGCCCACCCCTTTACCAGTTGATGTTAAGAGTTAATACCAGTTGCTGTTAAGTTGACTCCAACACATGGTAACCTCCTGTTCAGAGTAAAACTTCACTCTTCCATAGAGATTTCAATGGTTGATTTTTCAGAAGCAGATTGTGCAGTCTTTCTTCTGAGGCATTTCTGGGTGGACTCAAACTGCCAATCTTTCCGTTAGTAGCTGAGCACATTAGCCAATTACCTAGGGACTCCACCCTAGGAAGAGGTCCTGGAAAACAAACCATTTGCTCTTCACAGGCTGTCTGCTCATTATTCTGTATATGACAGCTACGTTTGGCTTACTGCATTGAATCAGTCATTCCAATTTCACCATGAATGCTTTTAGAAAAAATAAAATTGAAAAAATGTGGATTCTTTCATTGCTACTGGTACAAGTTACTGACTAAATAGAGACGAAGCACTTTCCAGAGGACCTAGCAGGATGGACGTCTGGGGTAGCACTGGAGCCCTAACTGACCTCTAGACTATAAAACAGTCCAAAATAGCATTTTCCTAGGAAGTGACTTTTGCCTTCTGAGTCAGAAACACAGAAAGATATTCTTAGACCCCCAAAAATAATATCTTAAATTTTATCATCATGTAGTTCTTTCTTGAAAATACAAAACGCTAACAGATTTTTTCTAATATTTATATTTCTTTTTTAAAAATTGTGTTTCTATTGAGTTACAGCATCTATAGTGTTGACATATACATTTCACTGATCTTAAATGTCCAGCTCAATAAATTCTTACATAAGTAAGAATTGTTCAATGTTTAATCCTTTCATAAAGAACCAATACTATTGAAAAAAAGGCCAAACTGCACTGAAAGCATCGGCAAAAAAAAACCAAGGCTCCTGGAATTGATATAATACAAATTGAAATCTTTCACCAAATTGATGCAGCATTGGAGGGTTCATTCATCCATGCCAAGAAATTTGGAAGACAGCTACCTAGCCAGCTGATTGGAAGAGATTCATATTTAGGCCCATTCCAAAGAAGACTGACCCAATAGCTGCAGAAACCATCGAACAATATCATTACTATCACATGCAAGTAAACTTTCCCATAATATGATTTTAAAATGGTTGTTGTTGTTAAGTGTCATTGAGTTGGTTCTGACCCATAATTACCCTTGTGTAGGGTTTCCAAGGAGTAGCTGGTGAGCTTGAACTGCCAACCTTGCAGTTCAAATGGCTTTGCAGTCTGGCACATTAACCCACAACATCACACCAAGACTCCAAAATCGGTTGTAGCAGTATATAAAAAGGGAACTGTCAAAAATTCAAACCAGATTCAGAAGAGGATATTGCTGATGTCACATGGATCTTGGCTGAAAGCAGAGAATACCAAAAAGATGTTTATTTGTGTTTTATTGAATATGCAGAGGCATTCCATTGCGTGGATCATAACAAACTATGGAAACAAAGAAAAGAATGGGAATTCCAGACCACTTCATTGTGCTCATGAGGAGCCTGTACATAGATCAAGGGGCAGTCATTAGGACAGAATAAGGGGATACTGGATGGTTTAAAATCAAGAAGGGTGTGCACCAGGGTTGTATTCTTTCACCGTATTCAATCTGTATGCTGAGTAAATAATCTGAAAACCTGGATTATATGAAGAAGAACGTGGCATCAAGGTTGGAGGAAGACTCATTAACAACCTGGGATACAGAATACAACCTTGCTTGCTGAAAGTGAAGAGCACTTAAAATACTTACTGATGAATATCAAAGACTACAGCCTTCAGTATGGATGGCACCTCAGTGTGAAAAAAAAAAAAAATCCTTACAACTAACTGGGTCAGTAAATAGCATCATGATAGGTGGAAAAAAGATCGAAGTTGTCAAAGACTTCATTTTGCTTGGATCCACAATCAACACTCATGGAAGTAGCAGTCAAGAAATCAAAAGACTTATTGCATTAGGCAAATTTGTTACAAAAGACTTTTTTTAAATGATAAAGAGTAAAGATATCAGTTTGAAGACTAACATGCCTCTGATCCAAGCCATGGCATTTTCAATAGTCTCATACGCATATGAAAGTTGGACAATGAATAAGAAAGACCTTAGAAGAATCAATGTATTTGGATTATGGTGTTGGAGGAGAATCTTAAAAGTACCGCAGACTGCCAGAACAAACAAATCTGTGTTGGACGAAGTATAGTCAGAATGCTCCTTAGAAGCCAGGACAGCAAGCCTTTGTCTCATACTTTGGGCATGTTATTAGGATAGCTCAATCCCCAGAAAAGGACCTCATGCTTGGCAAAGTGGAGGGTCAGTGAGAAAGAGAAATGGATTGACACAGTGACAGCCACAATGGGCTCAAGCATGACAACAATTGTGAAGATGGCATAGGACCAGGCAGTGTTTAGTTCTATTGTGCATAGAATCGCTATGAGTCACAACTGCTCAACAACACCTAGCAACAACAGCTATAGACGTGGATAGATATATAGACTGAATGAATGTTGAAGGGAGAGAGGGAGCATATCCACAAATACATACAGGTCTGAAAGAGAATAATTACATATGTACATTTACCTATGCTACAGACATATCCATGAATATGGTGGAGCATTGTTGTTGTTATGTGCCGTGGAGTTGCTTCTGACTCATAACGACCCTATACAGTGTTTCTGAGGCTGTAAATCTTTACTGGAGCAGAAAGCCTCAGCTTTACATGACAGAGTGACTGGTATATTTGAACTGCTGACCTTGTGGTTAGCAGCCCAGATTATAAAATACTATGCTACCAACGCTCCTTTGGGGAGTAGCAACTGGGATCTTAAAAGCTCATGAAGGGCCACTAAGGTGCAAATATTGGTCTAGCCCTGTCTGGAGGAAAGAAGAATGATGAAAATTTAAGACACTGGAAAACAATTAGTCCATTGTACTAATGGACCAGGTGGATCTCAGTCTCCATTGCCCTGAGACCAGAATAACTACAAGATGTACCAGCTACCACTACAAACTGCTCTGAAAGGGATCATATTAGAATTTCCTGGATAGAATGGGAGAAAATGTGGGAAAAACCCCTCCAAATCAAAAAAGATCATGCTTACCAGTCAGACAGAGACTGGTGAAGCCCTAAGTCTATGGCCCTTGGTGATTCTTCAGCTCTGGAA
This sequence comes from Chrysochloris asiatica, assembly GCF_000296735.1. Taxonomy (NCBI): domain Eukaryota; kingdom Metazoa; phylum Chordata; class Mammalia; order Afrosoricida; family Chrysochloridae; genus Chrysochloris; species Chrysochloris asiatica. The sequence goes on from NW_006408725.1 coordinate 202,094, forward strand.
CTGAACTCACCCTCGTGGCTCAATTTTCAGCCAAGCAGTAGACATGTATATACCGGAGACAACAACACAAGTGTGATATGCACATCATAGAATGGCCAACCATTTGAGATCAAAAGGGCAGCATTTACTCAAGGACAAAAGTCAGAGAGTTGGGAAAGAAAGGAATGGAAATGGGAAACATAGGCCAAAGAAAAACCTGGGATAAGTGATGTTACATGGATGAAAGGAATTGCAGGCAATGAGATGAAGTGAAGTATATGACTTGTTGAATGTAAAACTGATGACCTGGCTCTGTAAACCTTCACTCGGTTCACAATAAAGTAAAAAAAACTAAAAATGACAGCCTAGAAAACCCATGACTAGGAATCAACATCATACAACAATAATGCGCTTTCTTAGCATCTCACATCCTTCCTACAACTCTTAGCCTTCATCCTGGTATACTTCCCTTATGGTAACTGTGACTTGGTGTGAGAGAAAAAGAGCCAGGCAGACAAACAGACCCAAGACACAGAGCCAGAGAGATAATTCATGAAGCCTTGCACACAGCTGCAGAATTCAAACAAAAATTTCAGGGGAACAGAGTGTTCTAGCTGACTTAACTTCCTGTTGATAAGTCTCAGGGGAGGAGGGGTGAAGTCTGGAGTCTTCCAATTGGGGGAGAGGGAGGGTGGGGGGCCTAGTCGGATGTGGAGTCAGGTGGGGGTGGGATGCATTTCAGGCATGATCACCCAGGAGCTCAGTTCTCATCTGCAAGGCTGTTGACACTTACTTCCTGGCTGTAGTCAGAGGAGGCTTTTAGCTACTGATGTGCCCAACCTACAGAAAAACAGGATGTTAGCTTTCAGATCTGATTAAGCCATGAGATGCAAATTCCTTCTTCAGTCAGTCCTCACCCCACCCCCATGGACACCCACACCATTCCCCTTTCCACAGTAGGGATGCAGGCAGCCCCCTATGTCCCTTCCATCCATCTGGGATGTTTGAATCCTTTGCTTCATTGCCAGCTGTGTAACTTTAGAGTTTGAGCAATTTCATTATGATTTTAGATTTGTGGTCATTTCGACATCCTTACCACATCGTTGGGTGATGATGACAATGGCCATCAAATACAGAAATGAGAGCCATTACGTAACGTTGACCTTTTACAAAGCAAATTTGAAGTATGGTCCTCAAGTCTCCATCCTTTGCATGCAGGCTTTCCTCAGGTGATATCAGTGTCTTCTTTCCCTTGCACACTTTCACCCCATCTCATTCTCTGTCCTCTCCTAAAATCCCCTCCATATGCAAGAATGGAAACAGAAACCAAAAACCAAAAGCAACTCTGCTCAACTTCAATGTCTTCAAAATGCAAATATTACTTATTTTTACAGAAGCAGATGCCAAGCATAAAATAATTCTCTGGGAGCCACAGTCTTTTCATAATGAGGCCAGGCCAGGATGGATTTCAAACTTAATACCCCTTCAAAGAGTCCTGTTGCTGTGGGCACTGCATGCCTGAGGAGGACTGAAGCTGCTCTCTGACAAGCTCTTGTTTCTGTCTCCAATGCTACTCAGGCTCATTGGGCCCCTTGCTCCAATGGTCCTTCCACCTGAACCTTTGATCACTCCACCCTGTATCAACCTCGTCTCTCTCTGGACACAGAAATACCCAGTCTTACAATCCTCTAGGGTGTTTACAGTTAGTCTGCACCATGATTTAAAGTTCAAGAGTCTACCTAGTATTGTCTTCACAGAGGAGTGGCACTTTTAGAAGATAGGGACCCATGAGGCTTGGGAAAGTATTGTGCACACCAAAATTAAGAGAATGTAACAAAAAATTTCAAATACTATCACAGATCAAAAAGCAGAAAAGGCCAAAAAAGGAATGAAAACAATACTGAAAGAACAGAACAAAGTAGAACTCACAGCTTCTGATTTTAAAACATGTCATAGAACTATAATAATCAAAACAGCCTGGTACCGACATAACAATAGACACATAGACCAAAGGAATAGAATTAAGAGTCCAGAAATAAACCCACATATGTATGCGGTTGCTGTTAAGTGCCATCAAGTTGATTCCGACTCATAGCGACCCTGTATAGGGTTTCTAAGGAGTAGATTGTGATTTTGAACCGCTAACCTCAGTTCAAGGAGCTCTGGTAGCGTAGTGGTTATGAATCGGGCTGTGAGGCGCAAGGTCAGCAGTTCGAAACTACCAGCGTTTCCGTGGGAGAAAGATGAGGCGGTCTGCTCCCGTAAAGATTTACAGCCTCGGAA
>NW_006408725.1:205860-256895 GCF_000296735.1 Chrysochloris asiatica
CCATCTTGTTGGGGGTCTTCCTCTTTTTCTCTGACCCTCCACCTTACCAAACATGATATCCTTCTCCAGCGACTGGTCCCTTCTGACAATATGTCCAAAGTATGAGAGATGAAGTTTTGGCCATCCTTGCCTCCAAGGAGCACTCTGGCTTGCACTTCAATAACCTCATATGCATGCGAAAGCTGAACAGTGAATAAGGAAGTTTTTAACCATAGATCATCTAATATAATAACAGAAGCACAAACAGCAAAAGACAGAATAAACTAAAAGGACTTCATAAAAATAAAGAAAAAAGCTTGTTTTCATCAAAAGGTTTTACCCAAAAAACGAAAAGAGAAGCTACTGACTGGGAGAATATTTTTGGAAATTATATATCCTCATGAATCTAATAACATATATACAAAACTTTGATAACTTAACAACAAAAAGACAAATAACCCAATCATGAAATAGGCAATCATCACTCATCTGTCAGTTTGTTGCACTGTGTTGGCTGGCAAGTTGCTGTGATGTGGGAAGCTATGCCACAGGTATTTTGAATGCTGGCAAGGTCACCCATAGTACATAAGTTTCAGCTGAGCTTCCAGACTAAGAAAGACTCAGAAGAAAGAGAGGCAGATTACTTACAAATTATTAGCCACTGAAAACATTATGAATAGCAGTGAAACACTGTCAGATAGCATGATAATGCTGAATATTGAAACATGATGAATAGCACAGAATATGGTCAGATATAGTGCCAGAAAATGAGCCTCTCAGGTTGAAATGCACTCAAAATACCACTGGAAAAGAACTGCCTCCTCAAAGCAGAGTTGGCCATGATGACATAAATGGAAAAACATTTTATGGACCTTTATTTGCTAATGGAGCACAACTCAGAATGAGGAGAAACAGATGTGAACATCCATTAATAATCAGAACACAGAAATTGGAAATCTAGAAAAATTGGAAGTTGTCAAAAAATGAACACATAAACATCAATATCCTAGCCATTAGTGAGCCGAAATGTCCTGGTATTGGCCATTTTGAATCTGATAGTCACATGGTTTACTATGCTGGGAATGACCAATTGAAGAGGAATAGCGTCGCATTCATCATCCAAAAGAATATTTTAAGATCTATCTTGAAGTATAATGCTGTCTGTGATAGGATAATATCCATACACCTACAAAGAAGACTAGCTAATACTATTATTCAAATTTACACACCCACCACTAAAGCCAATGATGATGAAATTGAAGAATTCTACCAACTTCTTCAGTCTGAAATTGATCAAACATGCAATCAAGATGTATTGATCATTACTGGTGTTTGTAATACAAAGATTAGTAGCAAAGAGGAAGGATCAGTAGTGAGAAAATATGGCCTTGGTGACAGAAAAGATGCTGGAGATTGCATGATTGAATTTTGCAAGACCAATGACTTCTTCACTGCAGATACCTTTTTAAAACAACATAAAAGACAATTATACATGTAGACTTCACCAGATGAAATACACAGAAATAAAATTGACTACATATGTGGGAAAAGATGATGGAAAAGCTTCATACTTTCAGCCAAAACAAGGTCAGGGGAAGACTGTGGAACACATCATCAATTACTCATATGAAAGTACTGGCTGAAGATGAAGAAAATTAAAACAAGTTCATGAGAGCCAAAATATGACCTTGAGCATATCCCACCTGAATTTAGAGATCATCTCAAGAACAGAGTTGATGCATTAAACACTAATGATCAAAAATCAAAAGAATTGTGGGATGACATCAAGAACACCGTACAGGAAGAAAGCAAACAGTCTGTAAGTAGACAATGACAAAGAAAAGACCAGAATGGATGTCAGAAGATACTCTGAAACTTTCTCCCCAGCATAGAGATGCTAAAGCAAATGGAAGAAATGAGAATGTAAAAGAACTGAACAGAAAATTTCAAAGGGCAGCTTGAGAAGACAAAGTCAGATATTATAACAAAATGTGCAAAGTTAGAAAACCAAAAGGGAAGAACATGTTCAGCATTTCTCAAGCTGAAAGAACTGTGGGAAAAGTCCTTTGTCTTGCAAAAATTAAAGATTCTTTAGGCAAAATATTGAAGAATGCAGGCAGCATCAAAAGAAAATGGAAATAATAATCTGAGTCACTGTACAAAAAAGAAATGCTTGATGTTCAACTGTCTCAATAGGTAGCATATTATCAAGAGCCAATTGTACTGAAAGATGAAGCCCAAACTGTAATGAAGGCATTGGCAAAGAACAAGGCTCCTGAAATTGATGGAATACAAATTGAAATCTTTCAACAAACTGAAGCAGTACTGGAGGCACTCACTCAACTATCACACGAAATTTGGAAGACAACACTTGGCCAACTGATTGAAAGAGGTTCATATTTGTGCCATTCCAAAGAGAGGTGATCCAATAGAATGTGAAAGTCATCTGATAATATCATTAATACTGCATGCAAGTAAAATTTTGCTAAAAGTAATGCAAAAATGGCTGCAACCACACATTGACAGGGAACTACTGGAGGTTCAGGTCAATTCAAAGGAGGATGTGAAACAAGGGATATCATTGCTGACATTAGATTGATCTTGCCTGAAAGCAGAGAATACCAGAAAGATGTTTACCTGTGCTCTGTTGACGATGCAGAGACTTTGGACAGTATGGATCATGTCAGGCTATGGATCACATTGTGGAGAATGAGTATTCTAGAACACTTAATTGTGCTCATGAGGAACTAGTACATAGACCAAGATGCAGTTGTTCGAACAGCAGATGATACCACCTTGCTTGCTGAAAGTGAAGAGGATGTAAAATAGTTACTGAGGAATATCAAAGACCACAACCTTTTGTATGTATTGCACCTCAATGTAAAGATAACAAAAATCTTCTCCATTGGACCAATAAATGACATCAAGATGAGTGGAGAAAGGATTGAAGTTGTCAAGGACTTAATTTTGCTTGGATCCACCATCAACACTCATGGAAGGTGCAGTTAAGAAATCAAATGTATTGCATTAGGCAAATCTGCTGTACCAGACCTCTTTAAAGTGTTCAGGAGCAAAGATGCCAGTGACAGAACTGAAGTATACCCGGTATTTTCAGTAGCTCCATATGCACGTGAAAGTTGGGCAGTGAATAAGGAAGACTGTAGAATTGCTTCATTTGAGTTACGGTGTTGGAAAAGAATTTTAAAGGTATCATGGGGTACCCGATGAACAAACACATCTGTATTGAAAGAAGTACAACCCGAATGCTCCTTAGAAGCCAAGATGAATACACTTCATCTCTTATACTTCAGACATTCTATCAGGAGGGACCAGTCCCCGCAGAAGGACAGCATGCTTGGTAAAGTGTAAAGTCAGTGAAAAAGAGGGAGATCCTCAATGAGCCAGATTGGCACAGTGGCAGCAGCAATGGGCTCAAACATAGAGGCAATTGTGAGGATAGCGCAGGACTGGGAGGTATTTCATTCAGTTGTACACAGGGTTGATATGGGTTGGAAATGGCTTGATGGCACATAACAAAAACAAAAATAGGCAAAGGGATTGAATAAACATTTCACCATAAAGGACATTCCATGACCACCAAACACATTAGATGCAAATCACACAGATGAAAATCCAAACCACAATGATACACCATTACAATAAAAATAGAACTACAATATGATCCAGCAATTCAACTCCTAGGTATAGACTAAAAAGATTTAAAAGCAGAGACCTGTTCACCAGTTTCACTGTACTAATCCACAAAAGCCAAAGGTGGGAACAATCTAAATGCTCATCAACAGATTAATGGATAATCAAAATGTATACATACATCCAATGGAATGCTACTCGACCAGTAGGCAAAATGAAGTCTTGGTATATGCTATAGTATGGATGGAGTTTGAAGACATTATGCTGAACAAAATAAGTCAATGACAAAAGGACAAATATTGTCTAACCTCACTTACATAAAAACAACAACAACAACAACAAGAAAAAACAAATGCATAGAGACCAAAATGGTTACCATTGGGGATAGGGGATTAATGGAGATGGAAATACCACATTGATTAAGGGTAGATTTGCACAGACAATTGTTGTATCAGTGTCAATAAGTTGCACGTCTGTAAAAAGTTGAATTGACAAAAGTTGTGTGATAGGTATATTTACAGCAATGGCAAAAATAAAGAATAGTTGGTGAGGTTTCTTATGGACAGCTGACCACCTTATGGGATTTGCTTTTTTGGTTTGGAAGTTTGGGATCATGGTTTCATAGAACATCCTAGTTAGTTGGCCTAATACCATGTTTAATGCTTCTGGTCTACCTCCAAGTTCGTCATGTGGAGCCTGGGGTCTTAAAAAGTTGCAAGTGGCCATTCAAGGCACAGTTGGTCTCTATTCAACTGGAGCAACAGAGGAAGAAGAGTCAGAAATAGGAGGAGGAAATGGAATATATGGTTACCTACTTCTTGAACAGTTGCCTCCTTTGCCATGAATCGTATGGTTCTTACTATTCTACTATTACTGAACATTTTGATCAGAGATTTTTCTAGAAGAATCTTGACCAAAAGTGGGAAAATATGGAACAGAATTTCAAATTTTCATGAACTCTAGACTTTCTGGAACCATAAAGGGTGGATGAGGCCCTGAAACTACTGTCCTAAGATAATCTTTAAGCCTCAAGCCAAAACTATCCCCTGAAGTATTCTTAAAAGTGAAGTTCTGGTTTGGCACCAAAGGATGAGCACTGGACTTCTAACTGAAAGATCAGTGCTTCAAGCCCACCAGTTGCTCCGGAAACCCTATAGAGAGTGTCGCTATGAGTCAAAACCGACTCCATGTTGCTTAACGATGATAACAACAACAACAGTTAAAAAATCTGTCTTCAGCATTATGTTCTTTTAAGAGCTAACTATATGGGATCAAATTGACAACAGCGACTCAAAAGATTTGATAGAAACCTTAGGGAACAATAAGTGTATGTGAATGAGGGAGGAACAAGTCAGAAAAGGAGAGTGAGAATAGTTGTACAACTCAAAGAATGTAAACAATGTCGCTAAACTGTACACGTAAAAACTGGTGAATTGGTGTATGTTTTGCTGTGTGCATTCTCAACAGCAACAAAATAAATAACATTTAAAAGGAAAAAGAGAAATCAGAAAAGTGAATGAAGATATATGAGCTTAGGCAATGTAATAGCAACATCATTCAAAACAGTAAAATCATGAAAAAGGTTCCCACTTCAGGCGGTGTAAGATTATACAGTGGGATAAGAGCAAGTAAGCTACATCTTTGATGTGTTATAAAATGATGTATAGACAAGAATATAAAAATCCCATAGACATTTATCTATCATTTAATGTTAAGTAATTTACAGCTGGTTTTCAAAATTATGAAACATTGTCCAAGACAGTGGAATTTATTCAAGATTGAAGTATGAAAATTTGTTCATTCCACCTCTTTTTTTTTTGTATGTGAAAACATACAATGCAGAAATGCATCTAAACTTAGAATATTAAAGAACTGTTAAGTAAAGAGAAAATGAGATGAAATAAGACAAAGATGAGTCTATCCTCCAGTAGGATTCTAACTAGGCAGAGATATTCATAAAAGGAAATGGAAACCACTAGTGTTGGCTTGGATTTGACAGATGAACATGGAATCATGTTGAGAAGGGAGTTTTTTGCCCCTGATTAGACTAATTTCTTCATGATAAAATGCAGCTGTTGTTTCTATTGTTACTATGACAATCATAAACAGCATTGATCACTTTTATTATACACTGGCATTTCACATGTATTAACCAATTTTATCTTTACAACAACCCTGTATGGTAAAATCTGATATTCCCCCTATTTTGTAGATGAGGAAAACTAAGGTACAAAATGGTTAAATAACTTTATCAAGGTCACAGTTGAGTCTAGAAAGTTTAATTTTGAAATAATCTTTCAATCCCTCTGCTATGTGGCCCCATGTTAAATATAGTTACTGTATTTTTAGGTGGGCATGCAAGAAATGGATTACAAAATGAATTGCCTGACTCTTGTGTGGGGCTAGTGCTCATTCATTGATCCAACATTCATCCAGTACCAAATTTGAACCTGCACTTATCATAGAATTTTGCCTAAGACAGAATGGAATGTGCCTTCATTAAAGTTTCTAGGCAGATAAAGCAAGTTGTTGTTGTTGTTGTTAAGTGCTGTCAAGTTGGTTCTGACTCATAGTAATCCTGTATAGGATTTCTGAGGAGCAGCTGATGAATTTGAGCTCCTGACATTGTAGTTCAAATCCAACTTGCCATTCAGTGCATTATCCTACATTGCCACACCTGGACTCCAAGTAGGCAATTATAAAATAATCCTTACAATGACAGGAGCTGCTTACATGTTGTAGAAAGATTAATGCTTATAAAGAGGAAAATTGTATGAGAAGGTGGTAAGTCAAGATTGAAGGCAATGGGAGGATTCTACATATCAAGGATCAAGCTTGTTTTCTCAGTGCACTGGGTTGGTAGGGAAGAGTAATTTAGACATGGGCTATCAAAAATGGGGGGTTCTAAAGGAACGAAGTGGCTGACTTACAGGTTTTCATGAGCGTGCTTAGTTTCAGAATGGGGGGAGTAAGGTAGAATTCCCACTGAATAGTTTCCCTTTTTTCCAGCTGTATCTGGTGAAAGGGGATGAGGAAGGTGATAGGATTTTATGATTCAATTTTGGGTAATTGTTAGCAGGACGAATTGTGATGGTCACAACTGCAATTGTAGAAGATGTTTAACTAAAAAGGGGGACTAGTTTATCTTTCATTGCAGGAACAGAGGCTCCCATCAAGATGGAAGAGCATGAGTGGAGCGTGAGATCCCTACCTAGAAAAGTAGTGATAGCAGAGATAGTGGCCGAGGGGATGGCATGGAGACATAGAGCAGCTGAGGACTCTAGGTCCATGGATTGAGAAAGGCTGTGTGCTTGAGGGCAGGAGCTGGCTTTCAAAATGTGTCCTTTGGACGTTTAAATTAATATATATTTCTTGTTTTGTATGTGTACATCAAATATTTTTGCTTTGTTGATTTGTGAAAAAAATAAGATGTAAAAGGGAAGCCACAGGGAGGAAGTAGGATAACTGTTGTTGCAGGGAGAGGATTGTAATCATTTAGATGAAAAAGACGTATGACGGATTGAAAGTAAAGCTGATGATCTTGTCTGCTAACCTTAACTCCATTCACAACAAAAAGTTAAAAAGAAAAATTAAACATCTTACCATAAAAAGAAATAAGAAAGAAATAGATTAAAGGCAAGAGGAACAATGTGGAAGTATGGAGATTAACTAGGACACTGTTTGCACGATCCAGATGAAAGATGGTGGTGACTGTGATGGGGGCTGGGAGGAGATGACAGGAGGGACCAAGAGATCATTCAGAGTTGATAGAGACGGGCAACTTAGACATTGTCTACCTAAAATGGGGCGGGGGGGGGGGAGGCTAGAAAGACATGGAGTGACTGGCTTACAAGTTTTCAAGAGGGAATTTAGTTTCAAAGGGTGCAGGGGAAGGTAGAATCTTCACTGAGAGGTTTTCATCCTGTCTAGACGGGGCTGGTGAAAGGAGATGGGGATAAGATTCTTATGGTTCAATAGTGAATAATTGTTATCATGACTGATTGTGATAGTTGCAAGTGTAAAGACAGAGGTTTTGTAGCAAAAAGAGGGGAGTGGTTGATTTTGCAGTCCAAGAGCGGAGGATCCTGGGACCATCAAGGGAGAAGAGCAGGAGCAGAGTGTGGGACCCTATTTAGAGAAGCGGCGACACCAGAGATGGAGGCAGAGATGATGACGTGGAGAGATGGAGCAGCTGGGAACTCTGGACTCATGGAAAGAGAGGGCTGTGTGGTGGTGGCTGGGGGGCAGGGTATCCATTATGCAGGGTATGCCCTTTGGGTGTCTGAATGATTGTATATCTTGAGTGTTTTGGTGTACAACCAAACCAAAACAAAACAAAACAAAAAGAAACAAACAAAAACCCCAGAGGGAATAGAAGCAAATACTGTTGAATAATGACACATGGAGGGAATTGTATTCATTGCAATGCAATGAAATATGATAGGATGAGTGTAAAACTGATGTTCCCCCATGTACACTATCACTTAATTCACAATAAAACTTAAAAAAAAGAGAGAGAGAGAGAGATCATTCAGAGCTAGAATTATAGCACCTTGTTAGTAAAGGTAGTAGAGGAATCAAGAAAAATGGCTAGGCTTCTGTTGCAAGCAAATGGTGAGACCACTCCATGAAGGAAAGAGAAACTAAAAGATGGGGATACAGGTGTTCAGTAAAATTTTGCAAATTAGAACTTCTCCAGGGTTGAAAATAAGCATCCATTATGCAGAAAACATTCTACATAATTATCTGTTATTCATGTAAAAAGACTGAGGGAAAAAGTGGAATCTAGAGAACATTCTTTCCTATAATCTATTACCTTTCACAATCAAATGTGTTGAGTGCCTTAATCATTTGTCCCACCTGGGGACTCATTCACTTTATTAGTATAGAATCATTAGAGATATTAATTTTAAAGTCATGTGGGTAACCTCCAGTTTTGAATAGCTCATGTCCCAGCAAGATACTGATTCAGATTAATAAATGCTTTTGGTGGCTAAATTGCAATATCAGTTAACATTACTAACACCATGATAAAAGGAATTGTGATATGGAATTATTTCATGAAAATATACCTCTATTCCTGTAAACATCAGCCCCTCACTTTCCAAAAGAAAACAGCTCTTTTTCCTGTTTATAGTTACAAAAGAGGATGATCAAGACCACCTGTTGTCCAAAACTTAGGTGGGAGTTAACACTTCAAATTTTGACAGTAATAACTTTTTTGTTCACTCTGGGGTGGGAAGCTTTTCTCCTTATATACAAGTTTAAGTTTCCCACTCTCTCTGCCTTACATTTTCTGGTCATTCTGTTTATTCATCTCAGTGTGTGTGTGTTTCTCTCTCTCTGCCTTTCCCTGCTGGTCTCTTTCTCTATATCTCTGCTTGACATTCTTCTCAGTGACAGCTTTTCTCTGTATTGGTGCAGGTGCCTGATTTTCTCTTCTTTAGAGTTGTGGCTATCTGAATCAACTACAAGCTTTAAAATATGATGGAAGGTAGTAACCAAATTGCTTAAGCAATAAAGAAATGCATTACTTCACATAAGGAGAAGTTCAAGGGAAAGTCACTTCAGAGTTGGTCAATGCTGTGCCTCAACAAAGTCATTTGGGTCTTTATTCAATGACTATTTGAGTGCCTGTTTGTACCTGGCCTTGATTTAGGCACAAAGGATGAATATTGATTAAAAAGAGGGATAGAAAGAGAGAGCTATCCTCATGGAGTTTACATTTTGACTTTCCCCAGTGTTGCCTCTTGGTAGCAAGATGGTTGCTGCAGTTCCAGGCATCATATCAAATATCCTATCTTTAGCAGGACATCTCTTCTTGTGTGTGTGTGTGTGTGTGTGTGTGTGTGTTTTAATCAGGAAAGAGAAAAGTTTTCCTTTATAATTCATTGATGAAAACTTCTTCACATATCCGTTCCTCAGTTTCTGGCAAGGGAAATATTATTTCCCTAATTTGCTTAAATTCGGCAGGATTTACCTCTGTACCAAAGATAAAAAAAACACTGACACCAGGCCCCATGCCCTATTGGTCTGAGGAATTTTTTTCTAAGTTCACTCTCTTGGTCATTTTACTTTCAAGTTTAAGTTGAGACACATTGTATAAATAGCCCCTCTCCATGCTCTGTATCATGTACTCTTTGGGTATGAAAATATTTGAGCTTCTTTCTAGACTTCAGTGATTACACCAGTGTCCTGGCCCAGTTTCCCCTAGTTTCACTCCAGGAAATCTCTGGCTGGCCCATCTCTCAGCTACAGACACCCAACCTCTTCCTTAGCTTCCATGAGCCAACTACAGTCTCCTTCAGCATGTCCAGCCTTCCCTCAGCCTAGCTTGACTCTTCTGTTGTTGTTACATGACCTTGAGTCTGTTCCAACTTCTAGCAACCCTGTAAAGGGTTTCCAAGGAGTGGCTGGTGAGTTTGAACCATCAACCTTGCAGTTCAAACTGACCTTGTATTCGAGCACATTATCCTGTAGTCTACACCAGGACTCTGGGCTCTTTTTTTTTTTTAAATTAAAATTATCTTTCAGAATTACAAAAGTATATGTGTTCTCTGCAACCACTGAAACAATGCAAAAATATTTTTACAAAGAAAGATTTGAATAACCTTCCCTTTCTTTTCCCTTCCTCTATCATTCCAGAAGAATAACATTACCCATGTCATTCAGGTTCACATTGTAGATTCCTGAGGGTGGGTCTGGGGTGAGAGCAGATGGATGATGAAAGGACTAGGCAGGAGTAAGCTTGACATCAAAGAATGCAAAAGTTCAACCCTCAATTTTCTCCTTAGACTTTTAGTTTGAAATAATTTAAACTTTGAGAAAAGTTTAAGATTAGTAAAAAGAATTTCCATATACTCTTCACCTAGGATTCCATTCAGATTTTGCCAATTGTCTTAATAATCATGTACTTTAAAACATTTCCACCATCCATTAGCTTGTTGTACTATGATGGCCCATGTACTATGTGGTACCAGAAGCTATTTCAAGCCAAGGATTTCAAACACGAGGAGAGTCACTCAAGATGGATAGGTTTCAGTAAGACATACACACTAAGAAGAAACGTTTGGTGATCTACTTCTGAAAATCAGCTAATTAAAATGGTATGGATCATGACAGAACATTACTTAACTCATTTGCTTAGGACACATTATCAGGAAGAAGCCATTGTTAAAGGAGAACATGGTGTTTAGTAAAGGGCCATTGAAGGTGAGGGAGATCATTGGTGAAATGGATTGTCACGATAGACTCAAACATGCCAGTGATTATGAGGATGATGGAGGACCAGACAATATTTTGTTCTGTTGTATACAAGGTCACCATGAGTCAGAGTAAACGCAACAGCAGCTCTCTACCCAACTACCTGTCTTTCTTTCTATGTTGACATAATTTATAGTCGATGGAGTCAATCCAGAATCACACATTGAACCCAATTGTCACATCTCTCTAGACTCCTTTAACCTGGAGCACTTCCTTGGCCTTTCCCTGACTTTCTTAATATTGCTACTTTTCAAAATTAAAGATCAATTTGAGATATGGTTCTCTGTTTGGATTTGTTCAAAGTTTCCTCATGAGTTGATTTAGATTTTGCATTTAGGGCAGACTATCACCGAAGTGGTGATATATTCTCAATGCCTTCATCAGATGACACATGATGTTAATGGTTCCATTATTTGTTATAAGAGGGTTTTAGTAGTAATGTTAGAACTGTCTAACTCCAGGGGGTATAAGGACCAATATCAGCCTAAAGCTAAATCCCATGAGCTAATTCAACCATGCCTGTGCCACTCTCCAACCTTTTAACCAAGTCTGACACCAGCCATCCCTCCAAACAGCACTATTTCTTTTGTGGTTTAATAATTCCTTGCGATGGCTGCACAGAATTCACAGATGATAGTTAAAGGAGCTCTGGTAGTGTAGTGGTTATGAATCGGGCTGTGAACCTTAAAGTCAGCAGTTCGAAACTACCAGCTGTTCCACGGGAGAAAGATGAGGCTTTCTGCTGCTGTAAAGATTTACAGCCACGGAAACCCTGTACAGGGTCGATATGAATCGGAACTGACTCCACGGCACATAACAACAGCAACATAAAGTTAAGTAGTATATTAAGGAAGTAACAGGATATACAACTCAGGATTAGAAGGAACAGGCTACAACTCAGGATCAGGATCAAGAAGCATATAGGGAAAGTCTCCCTTTTTCAGTGCAGGACAGCTCTTTCAGCTCTTCTTTGCTGTGAGTCCTCTGCTCAGTCCCCTTAGGACAGGCTCCTTTGGGCCCAGCCATCTGTCACCACTGACTCCACCACAGGACTCCTTTCAGACCTGTCACCACTGACTGTCACTGAGCCCCTTTGGGGTCTCTCGCTGTCTTCAGTGATACAGTCCTTGGCCTGTGTTACCACTCTTTTAGGAGGTTCCTCACTCCCTCTCTCTCTTTCTACACCCTCTCCCCTTCTCTCTTTATTCCTTCTGATTTTTCCTGCCGCTTTCTATCTCTAAAACCTCTGTAGGGTTGGTTGCTTACATACACAAACTCCTAGTCAATTTCAAGGTATGATCCTTCCTATGGGAGGCCAGGACAAACTGTTCTCTTGGTAAGACATAAACATTCTTTTGCATAATCTGTTGACCAATTCCTGAAAGGTGCATACCAATCACAGGACAGGATGCAGATCAGTAGTAAACAAAAAGTATCAAACCCAGTAAATGTCAATCAACCTGGACAAAATTAACAAACCCTCTGGGGTAGAAAACTAGGGCAAAGGTAGCTCTTCATAGTTTAGGGGAAATTGATCTCAAACTGCTTTTCCAAAGAAGCAAAGCAAACAGCCATATAAAGAAACTCATTTCACCACAGTGGTGTTCATTTTGATCAGATGGGGTTTGTTAAGATTTGTCTCTGTACAATTATGTTTTCTTTGAGATATACATTGATATTGTATAAGATCCCACTGTGGCTAGCATGTTGCTGTGATACTGAAAGCTATGCACCAGTATTCCAAATACCAGCAGGGTCACCCATGACGGGCAGATTCTAGCTTAGCTTCTAGACTAAGACAAACTAGGGCAAAGGACCTGGACATCTGCTCCTGGAAAACCTGGCCAGTGAAAACATTATGTATAGCAGCAGAACATTACCTGATATAGTGACAGAAGAGGAGACTCTAAAGTTGAAAGGTACTCAAAATACAATTGACGAAGACTCAAAGTAGAGTCAACCTTTATTATATGGATGGCATAAAAATTTCAGGATCTTCATTTGCTGATATGTTGTTGTTGTTGTTGTTGTTAGGTGCCATCGAGTCAGTATAGACTCATAGCGACCCTATGCACAACAAAATGAAACACTGCCCGGTCTGGGACTTTGGTGTCCTTTTAACATCTCCCATCATTCATTTAGAATTTTCTGGCCCAACAAGATGACCCAGGCTTATCATGCTCTGTACCTGCCCTAGCCCTAGAGTTAGCCATTTCCTCCAAAGAGACTTGGTTCCTTTAGTGATAAATAATATTTAGAAACCAAGATCTGGGTTCTATGTATATTCATGACTGCTGGGATGTCAGCGTTCCCAGACCTTTTCAGAGGATCAAGGTAGGAGGTACACATATTTTTGTATACACATTTACATGTACATTTATGTAGTGTAGTGTTACGAATTGGGCTGTGAACCTCAAGGTCAGCAGTTCGAAACTACCAGCTGTTCCGCGGGAGAAAGATGAGGCTTTCTGCTCCCGTAAAGATTTACAGCCTTGAAAACCCTGTACAGGGTTGCTATGAGTCGGAACCAACTCCACGGCACATAACCACCGCCACCATACATATATTTTGAAAATCACAAGTTTATATTAATAGCTCCCATTCCAATCCAACAGCATAGAGCCCATTCTAGCCCCTCTCCCTTTGCATAATTGTACCTTCCATCTCCAACAGTGAGAAACCTGGCTTTCATTGTCTTCAACATGTCTACTTATTTGCTCAATTTCCCTGAGTAACCATTCTTATGATTGCTGCAGTTCACTGCCCCTAACAGGCTCAGAGGAAAGCCCTCCTCATGAGGTCCCCAACCATTGCTGGTCATCCAACACCCTTTTTGTGCAGCCTCCATTTGCTACCTTCTTCCTCCATTTACTTCTCTTTTATTTGTGGGGGTTGGGGGAGGGGGGGCTCAATGATCATTTAATTCATCTCTGTAAACCTTTTTTTAAAAAAATCTTTTATTGTGAATTGAGTGATAGTTTACATGGCAGATCTTCAGTGTTTTCACTTAACCAATAGTATTTTGTTTCATTGCAATATTACAATCCCCTCCACGCACCATCGATTAACAGTATTTGCCTCCATTCCCTCTTTTTTTTTTTTTGTATGTACACAAAACACAGAGAAACTATATATTCATTTAAATGACCAAAGGGCACATTTTGCAAGCCAGTCTCCTGCCCACTGGCACACAGCCTTTCTCTTATCATGAGCCTAGAGTTTTCATCCACTCTATCCTCTACCTCTCTATGCCATCACCTCTGCTTCTGGCTCTGGTGTCGCTGCTTCTCTGGTTAGGATCCCACACTCTGCTCATGCTCTTCCCTTTTGATGGTCCTAGGGTCCTCTATTCCTGGAATGAAAGATTAATCACTCCCTCCTTTTTGTTACACATATTCTACCTTTACAGTTGTGACTATAATAATTACTCACTATTGAATCAAAAGAATCTTACCCCATCCCCTTTCACCAGACTTATCTAGACAAGATGAAAACTATTTAGTGGGGATTCTGCCCTACCCTCCTTACTATGAAACTAGACACACTCTTGAAAACGTGTAAGCCAGCCACTTTGTGCCTTTATGTTGTTGTTGTTAAGTGCCGTCGAGTCGGTTCCGACCCATAGCTACCCTGTGTCTTTATAGCCCCCCATTTTTGGTGGCCAATGTCTAAGTTGGATGTCCCTATCAACCCTCAGGGGATGGATAGGCTTGGCCCTTGATATGAAGACTCCTTCCCTGTAGGTTAGAATTTTGAGCAACAACTTCCATAAGCAGGAGTCCTGGGGTGGCACTGTGGGTTAATGCATCAGACTGCAAAGCCATTTGAACTACAAGGTCAGCAGTTCAAGCTCACCAGCTCCTCCTCAGAAACTCTATACAGGATCACTATGAGTAGGAATCAACTTGATGGCACTTAACAACAATAACAACTTCTATAAGCAAAGGTCAACTTCATCAAATTGTAGCAATTTATACTTGCTTCCTTGTATCAAATTTCTTTATCTTCCTCTAGTCAATTTCTGATCAACAAGCCATCCCAGCCATGGTTACCTGTCTGCAAGTTTGGGTGTTCTTGAAAGCCTCCCCCCACTTCAGATCAGTTGGCTGCTTCACTCTCAGCTGTAGTCCCCAGTGGCTAGGTCAGTGTCCATGGGCTCAGGAGTTCCCAAGTCTTCCTAAACTTTGAACCAACTAGCCCTTCCTCCTCTCTCTGTCATCTTAAGGTTGAGAGGTGTCTGCTCCATTTACTTTTTACATGTTAAAAAGTTATCATCTTCCTCTGGGAAACCATCTGGTGTTCTTTAAACACACAAGACTTTATGATTTCATCTTGGGAAACACAACTCCATTTCTCAGTGACAATCACTTGCGGTAGAATGAGTAAATTTTTTTGTCTTCTGATTTTTTTGCTATAGTCCATTCCCAGGATTTAGGGATGAAATTTATTTAGTCATATTTATGGGAGCAGAAAGCCGTACCTTTCTCCTGTGGAGCAGCTGGGACATTCAAACTGCTAACTTTACAGTTAGCAGATCAATGCATAACCCACTACACCACCAGGGGCCTCTCTTCCTTCTATACTGACATCTGGTAGTGTGTTGTTGTTGTTGTTGTTAGGTGACATCGAGTCGGTACCGACCAATAGTGACCTTATGCACAGCAGAACGAAATGCTGCCCGATCCTGAGCCAACCTCACTGCTGTTGCCACACTTACATCCATCGATGCTGCCACTTGGCCAATCCATCTCGTTGGGGGTCTTCCTCTTTTTCTATGACCCTCCACCTTACTAAACATGATATCCTTCTCCAGCGACTGACTGCTCCCTCCTGACAATATGTCCAAAGTATGAGAGACGAAGTTTGGCCATCTTGGCTTCTAAGGAACACTCTGGCTGCACTTCTTCCAAAACGGATCTATTGGTTCTTTTGACAGCCCATGGCACTTTCAATATTCTCCTCCAACACCATAACTCAAAAGCATCAATTCTTCTATGGTCTTCCTTATTCATTGTCAAGCTTACACATGCATATGAGGTTACTGAAAATACCATGGCTTGGGTCAGGCGCACCTTAGTCCTCAAGCTGATATCTTTGCTCTTCAACACTTTAAAAGGTCTTGCCTAATGTAATTAATTCATCATTTGATTTCTTGACTGCTGCTTCATTGAGTGTTGATAGTTGATCCAAGAAGAAAGAAGTCCTTGACAACTTCAATCTTTTCTCCGTTGATAAGAATGTTGTTTATTGGTCCAGTGGTGAGGATTTTTGTTTTCTTTACATTGAGATAGTGTTGTGGTTACGAATCGGGCTGCTCACCTCAGGGTCAGCAGTTTGAAACTACCAGCTGTTCCACAGAAGAAAGATTAGGCTTTCTGTTCCCATAAAGATTTACAGCCTAGGAAACCCTGTACTGGGTTCCTATGAGTCGGAACCAACTCCACAGCACATAACAACATTTATTGCTTGGCTAGTTCAAACTACCAGGGGAGTTTGAATGGAGAGTCTCAGGGGAGAGTAAAGGAAGTGGAGCCTTGTGGCCACCCAGCCCCACAGAGTGAGGGGAACCAACCCCTCAGAGAACTGCTTTCCCTTCCCTTTGGAGAGTCAGTTCTTCCCAGCCCACAAAGCAAACCAGTAACTCAGAAAATATAGGCATTTACCCACTAAGCTACCTCCATTCTGACTTCTGGAAGGGTAGGAGGGAAAGACAAGGTGAGCCCATACCCACACCTGCACATGGCTGATTATCCCTCCCTCCCCACCCTCCCCATTTCCAATCCCTTCCTCTCAGTGAAGGTCTTTGCCTAGGACCAAAAGAGCTCTGGAACAATGCCTGGTTCTGTACTTCTTGACTCTTGTGTGTGCTCCAGCAAATTACAGTCTAGGACCCAAGTGTATGGCAGAGACAGAGCCTGTTCACTTTGTGGGTCTTCTGTTTTCAGCTAAGGGAAGGGCCTGGGAAGGGAGTGGGGAGGAGATGTTTTAAGTGACCTTTGGTGACAGCGATGCTATCTGGCCTAACGGTTTCCTCTGGGTAGGCACTTCCACTCTTCTGTTTGTGAAGCCAGAAACCTGTGCTGGGGCCAGCCCATTCTGAGCAGAAAGGAGGGCTGGGTGGAGGGGAAAAGAATAGCCTTATGGTGCTAAAGGAGCTTTCATCACTAGTTCAGTCCCATGTCTGTTAAAAAAATAAGAAAAAAAAAAAAGTTTTAAAAAAGAAATCGTAAGTACACATTGCAGGGTACCAGCAAATCTACCTTTATGCTACCAACTCTACCCTAGTGTCATCACCTTCGTAACTCTGTAGCTGGAATAGGAGGGGAATCCCTATGAAGCCCTAGAGGGTGGGGAATCCCTTTCAACAGGCCCCAGAGGGCCAGATTCTAAGCAAAAGAAATAGCAGGCCCCTGGTCATAAAGTTTGTACATGAAGCTAAACATTATCAAAATAGTAACTTTATCCAGAGTGCCTCCTTCCCTGTACAGGTTAGGAGAGGTTAGGTGTCTTGTCTAAGGAAACATGGCTAAAGAGTAGCAGATCTGGAATGCAATTTTTAGTCTGCCTAATGCTGAAACCAGGGGTCTTGCCCCTATTCTCAGGTAAGTTAAAAGCATTAGCAACTAGTCTGGTACTAGCGTGCTTTTAAAAAGTTAGACCTTGAAAGTTATCTGATAGGAAGGTATTCGTGCCTCCAACACTGGTAACTAAAGCAGCAAACTAAATACCTGAAAGTTTTCAGGTAGTGTTGGATGTAAGGCAGGTTCTTGGCCATTTGTCTTAGTATGAGTAAACGCTAAAATTATTTCTTTTGCCTGTGCTCACCATCACCCATTCTACAGTCTGCCTCTAGCAGTAGCTCTCCCTTTCCTTGGTTGATCTGGGTCAGGGATTGGGAAGTGGGGTGGGCAGGAGAATGTTGCAGAACTACACAGAGGCACCCCCGCCAGCCCATTCCCTTCCATTCACAAAACTGTGTAGTCATTCCCCACTCTTCCTCTTTGTCCTAGGAGGAGAGATCCGCTGGGGACACCAAGGACAAGTGTGGGAACTGGAAGCAGGGTGAAGATTCCCGTCTCCAAATTTCTCCCATGAAGCCTCCTCTTCTTCAGCCTGTTTGCTGCCCAGAGGGCTAAGACTGCCCTGCGGGACGGTTGCTATGTTCAGGATCTTGCCCTTTACTATATTTAATAGGAACAGAGCCAAGGCACTTTAGCAAGCAGTTCATAAAATCAAATGCATCAATCAAATCAGTGGGGAGAGGAAAAGATTTACTGCTACAGGAACATGAAAAGTTTTGCTTGAATTTGTTCTCCTCCGGAAGATGAAACAAGGATGAACATAGAAAATAGGTGAATATATGGTGGTTTCCTGAAAATGTGAGACGGGAAGGTATAGCAGAAAAGAGATTTCAGAGGGAAAGTTGGTCCTGCCAGTTCCGCTCTCCTTGTGGAAACCTGCATCCCAACAATCCCTCTTCTGAGGCCAGCAGAGAATACAGAGGTATTGGACTAGGTAGGAAGGATCCTTTTTAACTTTCCACCAAAGAACTCCAGGAAAACCAGGTAGACTTCAATGCTATTTAATAAAAAGAAAGTGGGGAGGGAGGAAGGAAAGTAACAAGGATGCAAATAAAATAAGGGACTAGAAAGGAGGGAAAACAGGAATGAAAGTACAACTTCCATTTTAGGACAACAACAACAATAATAATAAGGCCTATCAAACGAGGCTAAGACCAGGGTCCTGGAGAAGCTTAGAAAGAAAGGGGTAAGGCAGCTGTCCCATCCCCATGTTTGGGCAGATTAATGGAGTCCTGGCCTCCTCTCTTGAGTCCTTCCTTCCCTGGGAGGGACAGTATCTGTTTAGATTTGTGTCTAAATTTAACCCTGATCGCCTGCCTCCCTTTCTTCCTCCCGTCCCCTCCACTCCCCTCCCCTCCCTCCTCCCTCCTCCTCCTTCCTCGTTCGCTAAAGCTGGGCCCCAGGGCCGGGGCAGTCCCGAAGCCGAGTGGAGCTGGGCTCGCCACGCCGCCGCCCGCTTGCCCTGTGTCTGCCGCAGCCCGAACCTGACCCGGGCGGGAACCAGCGGACCACAGGCATCGCAAGCACCGGCCCGAGCAAGTGGGCGCGTTCGCGGCGGAGTCGGCACCTGGAGGACATGGAGGTAAAGGACCCTGGCTAGAAGCTCAGGGCGCGCTTCTCCGCCAGACCAGGAGACCAATGAGCACGCGGGGCTCAGGGTCAAGGGTGCCCCCTCCCCAGGCAATTGCCCTTTCTTAGAGGAGAAAACCCAGGGTTCATTGCTACTGCCAAGGAAAAGGGCAAATGCCTGCTGCTCATATGCCTCCTTCGCCAACTTCTGGGGATCACCTCTACCTTACAGACAGACTCCTCTGAGTAGGCAGGAGGTGCGTAGGGACAGACTGAGAGAGGCCTTTCTGGGGGCCCAATTATTTTGATTAGGGACTTCAGTGCTTCAGGGGGAAAAAAGTTAGGAACTACCTAGGTTTGTAAATGAGCAAACACATGTGTGAACACAAACTTCCAGAAAGCAGACAAGTCTGAAGAGAGGAGTACTGAAAGAGAAACAGAACTGGTAAAGGGAGTCTTGTCTTCTGCCTGGGTCTGTAGGCTTCCCTTTTTGCTTGCAGACTGGCCTTCTAGAAAGTCCAGTTGTTTTCTTGTTTCTGAAGTCCCTCTTCTGTTGGTCACATCTTCTTTCAGAACTTTCTGAAAAGCACCCCTCACTGCGCAGTCAGATGACATTATTTCTGATAAAATTTGCGACTCCCCTGGGTACCTGTGCCCTCCTAGAAGGTGTGTATTGGGGTTTGCTGGCCATATCTGGGGTCCACAGATCCTCTGTCTGCTGAGCAAAGTCCTGGGGACATTTGTGGTACTGCTCAAAACCTTTGCAGGCTCCAGGCAGTCACCGTCCAGTGGAGGGAAGGCTAGATAGATATATTCCACAGGTTGTTCCCTACTCCTTGTCTTGAGGCCTCCACAGGCTTCCCTCTTGAAACTGACACTTGACATTTAGCCCTGAGTCAATTTCAACAGAGCCTGGGGCTTTTAAAAGGAAGAGAAGAGAAAGTGCAAACTTTTTATTCACTTGTGAGGTTATTACCACGCTACAACAATAACAGGCTTCAAAGGGAAACTGAGGCTCCACACTAGACTATGGTCAGCAAGAATGAGGTTGCTTTCTCGTCCCAGCTTCTGGGTTAGCTCTTAACCCTGATCACCTCTTCTAAGCCAGAATCACTGTTTCGGCCTATGAGGCTCTCTGACTTCTCTGCAGGGGCTTGTCTTAGGCAATATTCAGTCTACCTTCTTCAAACAGCAGCCACCTTCCAGGAGACTTTATAAAGTACAAAGGAGCATGTGATCCCTTAGAATCTGAGATGGACCCTCATAGAAACTTTTGCAAGGCTGGAAAACTCAGGCAGATTAGGACCAGGTGAGAGGGGTAGGGAGGAGAGGTGTTGCTTTGTTGTTGTTTTGTGTCATCAAGTTGATTGTGACTTACAGACATACTCTCAGAAAGGCTCATGAGGTGGTGTTTGCGAGCTGCCTTCAGCATGTAAAGCACCAAGCAATGGGAATCTCTCTGAACTGCTAGATCATCAGGGCAGAGGCTGGTGATGGCTCAGTGAATGAATGTCCAGTTTATTGTATTGGGTGCCACTTCTAAAGTTGGTTCTCTCTGCTGGGAGCTTACAAGGTGCCTTAGGCCCAAGGGGTTCATGTGATGTATGTATGACCTTTCTAAATCTCTTTAAGAAATGGGTAGGAGATAGGAAAGAAAGCAAGTTTAGGCTTAAAAGCTGGTCACTGATTGAGGGCCAAATGCAGGTTCGAACTTTATTACCAGAAGACACAGAGAGAATCCTGTATTTCTTCTCTCCCTCCATTGAGGAAGGAACAGAGCTTGGCTGAGGCCCTGAAATGATCACTCAGGCAATTTCCTGTGTGGCTTGGGGGAGGCCCATGAAAAGAGAAGGCCCTCTGGTCTGCAAGCTGAGATGTATAGTAACTCATATGTTATTTTACCAAGATACCAAAATCTCTTAAGCCCTGGGGGCAGGGAGGGTGGGGAAAGCCAGGGAGAAAATGAGATAGAGAAGTGAAGAAGTCTGTTCATTGCTCTGTATCTGCTGCTGGTACAGTTTTTTTTGGTAGTAGCTGCTTTTGCAGTTTCTTTGTCAAAATGTCTGTAAAAAGAAAACCAACCAAACAAAAAAACCTACACCTGTTAAAACAGAGTGGAGCAGAAACCAAGAGACCAAGACTGTGCTGATAGGCTGGAAGTAAACTTTTTACAGTGAGCCATGCTATTCAGTGGGTGGAGCTTGGGGGTTTCTGAAAATCCCAGAGTAACATCCTCTTTTTTTTTCAGTCATTTTTTTTTTCTCTTTTTGCTTTTTATTGTGGATTGAGTGACTATGTCCAGAGCAGATCATCAGTTTTACATTTAACAAACCACACACTTTATTTCATCTCAATGACTGCAACCCCTGTATGTAACGTCACTTGTCCCACTTCCTCCCTGTGATTCTTGCTTACATTCCTCCTTTCCCAAGCCTTCTGAATTTTATCCTTAGGTATATACTGCCCTTTGGATCTCAAATGGTTGACCATTCTATGTGTGTGTACCCCCCTAGAGTTGTCCTCATAACACCATCTTTTGAGAGGTGAGTCCCACGTTTAAGATATGAAGAGTTCAAACCCACCAGTCAGTCATTCCTTAGAAACCCAATACAGGGTCACTATGAGTCGGAACCATCTCAAAGGCACTTAACAACAACAACCACCATCTTTGAGAACAAACGGAATTATATTGTTTCCAATGTTGGAAAAATAAGACTTACTAAATACTCACTCTCTAGAACCCGCTTATCTACTGGAAGTCTTTGGGAAATGTTCTTGTAAATCTTTGTTACCATTATCAACAATATCACTCATTACTTCAGCTCTAATTAATCCCCCATGGACTAGACATGGTAGAGATCCTTGCCATCTATCTGATCCTTGCTTTTTATAATAAAGCTCACAATCCAATAGGAGGAAGGAAACTTGCTATATCCGGTCCTGGGTATAATTTTCAAATGCATAAGTGCCAAATAGAATGATTGGGGCATAGGAATTCAGAGTATATGAAGCGTGAAATAAGTCTTAAAAGAAAGGTGGGTGTCGAGGAGGGCAGAAGCAAATGTGTGCAGGGAGGGAGAACTTGTTACATTTGTTCAGGAAAGTAGGCCAGTGGGCTGGAGAGGAAGGTAGGCAGGGGAGTAGTGAGAGAAAAAATGAAAGTAGTAAGATCAGCTCAAAGTGACATGTGTGGTATAGTAGACACGTGGACTACTTTGGGCTGAAACTTGGGTGAAATCCCAAGTCACCAGGAGGAAATGGTGACCTTTTCTTCATACAGAGGCTCCTTACATGCTATGCCCCAATAGGGTACTTTTTTTTCTAATTCAGAGGCCAGCCGTAATGCTTCAAGGCCAGGTTGTACAGACATTGGGTTCTGTTCCATGGGCATGGTCCGTGAATGGTCTTGAGAAAGGTTGTTGTCGTTAAGTACTGTCGAGTCAGTTCATGCTCATATGGGGTTTCCAAGGAGGGGCTGGTTGGTTTCAACAGCCAACCTTGCAGTTAGCAATGCAGTGCTTATTCTACAACACCACACCAGGAATCCTTGAGTAAGCTCTTGTTGTTTTTGTTTGCTGTTGAGTCAGTTGTGACTCATAGCGACCCTTTGTAAAGGGTTTCTGAGGCTGTACGTCTTTTTGAGACCAGAAAGCATCATCTTTCTCCCACAAGTGGCTGGTGGACTTGAACTGCTGACCTTGTGGTTTTCAGTCCAGTGTTTATTCTATGGAGCTGTTGTTGTTGTTAAGTGCCGTTGAGTTGCTTCCAACTCATAGCGACCCTGTACAGGGTTTCCGAGGGTGTAAATCTTTACGGGAGTAGAAAGCTGGCCTTAAGGTTCGCAGCCCGATTCGTAACCACTACGCTACCAGAGCTCCTTGGAGCTAGCAGCTGGGATATGACAGAAGTGCTCATTGCTAGTGTGAGTAGGAAACCATGTTTGGAAGCTTCTCTGAGAGTTTAGGTATGTGTTGTGAGTTTGAGAAGCAGAAAGATGGAAAAGTCTAAAAACCAGGTAGGTGTTGGAGGATAAGTAAGAAACTACTTTCTGTGTTTGAGCTCAACAGGGTACCCAAAAGAGTGGAGTTCATTAAGGTGCCAGGGAGAATGGTGGCGCCCGTGTTTACACCTCATCCAAGCCTTTTGTACACAAGGAGTGTCTTTATGGTCTTTTGAGTCTCTGGGGATTAGCACAGTGATGTAGTATGTTGTTGTTGTTAAGTGCCGTCGAGTCGGTTCCAACCCATAGCGGCCCTGTATAGGGTTTCTGAGGAGCAGCTGGTGAGCTTGAACCGCCAACCCTGCAGTTCAAATGGCTTTGCAGTCTGGTGTATGAACCCACAGCACCACACCAGGACTCCATGTTGTATAGCTATGTAATTTCTCAATTCTATGAATATAATTGATGGTTTGATGAATGAAAACAAGTGGTTCATTCCTTCCCTTTTCAGTCTGTAGCTGAAATGTCTCCACCTCTGGAAGCTTCTCAGATGTTCTCTGACTGACTCTTCATAGTGCAAAACTCTTCATTTGTTCAAACCACCATTAAAACACCAGGTAACTATCGGCCTCCTAGCTCTCTCCCTGGAAGGCTCCTCAGGACACGGGTCATAGCTTATACTTGTAGGGCCTGGTTGTTGTTGTTAAGTGCCGTCGAGTCGGTTCCGACCCATAGCAACCCTGTATAGGGTTTCCGAGGAGTGACTGGTGAGCTTGAACCGCCACCCATGCAGTTCAAATGGCTTTGCAGTCTGGCGCCACACCAGGACTCCATCTAAGTTATCTACCATCTAAGAAATACCACAAGTAGCTGACTTTAACAAACAGAAATTTATTTTCTCACAATTTAGGAGACTAGAAGTTTGAATTCAGAGAACTAGCTCTAGAGGAAGCTTTTCTTTCTCTGCTGACTCTGGAGAGAAGGTTCTTTTCTCTTCATCTGCTGCTACCTGGGAGATCTCCATGTGTCTTGACGTCTTATTTTATCCCAACTCTCCTCTGCTGTCATGTTTAATCTCTTTTATATCTCAAAAGAGCCTGACTCAAGATATACTTTACACTAATTCTGTCTCATTACAGTAGCAAAGACAATCCATTCCCAAGGAGATTATAACCACCGGCATAGAGGTTAGGGGATATATTTAAATCCATCACAGATATGCAGCTTTTGATTGTCCTAAGCAGAAATATTCATCAAAGACATCTTCTGACATTGGGACTGCATATGATTTGCTCAAGAAGGTGGTTATTGCAGATAGGACTCAGAAGAGAGAGGTGTATAGTAAAAAAAAAAAAAAAGTTGAGAATTAGGACTTTGAGTTTAAATTAATATCCTTAGGTGCTTAAATATAAATTATAGTCACTACCAACTAGACTGAGGGTGTTTAAAAAAAAAGTTTGCATCTCCTCACATCCGTGTTTCTACTACTTAGTTGAATAAATGAAGGATTTCATCCATGGAAATGAAACATTATTGTCACTGAACAAATCATACATTTCTCAATTATTGTTAGGTGCCATGGAGTTGATTTTGACTAATAGCAACCCCATGTAACAGAACAGAAGTGCTCCACAGGGTTTCCTAGGCTGCATTCTTTATAAGAACAGATCACCAGGTCTTTCTCCCTCAGAGCAGTTGGGTGGGCTTGAACCACTGTCCTTTTGGTTAGCAGCCAAGCACTTAACCATTGCACCATCAGATGTCCTTAAATTGCTGTTGTGGCAGTTGTTGTTGTTAGGTGCTGTGAAGTTGGTTCCGACTCATAACGACCCTGCACAAGGTTTCTGAGGCTGTAAATCTTTATGGGAGCAGAAAGCCTCATCTTTCTCTCGTAGAACAGCTGATAGTTTCGAACTGCTGACCATGAGGTTCACAGCCCGATTTGTAACCACTACACTACCACAACTGACTCTGGAGAGAAGGTTCTTTTTCCCACAGCAACTTCAAGATCTTTCCAAGATATGAGGGGGCTTTAAAAAGTTTCTGGAAAACAATGGAATGAAAAGAGCATGGAATTTTCCCACAAACTTTCTGAAGCTCCCTCATATTTGTCATTTATTCATTTACTCAGAGATTATTGTACCTTTATTATATACATGATCTGTGTTTGAAATGCTAATTAAAAATTGCAGGATTGGAGGACCGTAGAGGAACATGTAAACAAAATTCAAGCGTCCAAAGTGTTTTTTTGAGATTGTACCATGAAGTGAGGATAGAAACCCCAGCAGCCCTTACTGTGTTTTGACCCACCCTTTCACCAAACCGTGTGCTGGTTGCTGGCTGGAGTTTGTAGGTCATAATTAAGGATTGAATGACCACTGAAGTGGAGCTGTGGCTCTCGTGGATATGTGGGCATGTCTGAATACTCCCCGACTCCTCTCTGATTCCTACTTGGTCTGTGGGACCCTCACAGCTACGCTGGTTCTCATTTTGCAGACACCTTCCACTGTGCTAGGCAGCGATGACAGGAGGAATTGTGGGTAGTCAGACCCTAAGGGCCAACATGAAACCCCGGCAGACCCAGGACCTATCATGGGAGGGTGTGAATGTGCATTCCTGAAACAGAGTCAGGTTTCAGAGCCGGAGCCACAGCACGGCTTCTCACAGCAAGGCAAGCTGGAGCCTCAGCGCAATCAGGTCCGTGGGAAATCTAAATGCTGGCAGCTCAGTGGACTAGTAATCTTATCAGGGCAGCAAGCAAAAGCCTTTTAGTTCCAGAAAAATCTGAAGATAGTTCTCTGCTTTTCTCCAGTAATAATGTTTTAGGTTTGCGGAGCCAGCCTGACGAGCCCACTCAAACTCACTGGGATCTAAAAGTCTCAGTGGTCTGGGTGAATTGAAGCAGTCTTTTAAGTACTTCCCCGCCATATTGTAAGGGAGGAAACCGAGACACAGAGAAGTTCACTAGGGCTGCCTCTCACCTGGGGAGCACCTCAACATAGACTTTAAACAAGACAATGAAACTAGTTCCCATATCAAAATTTCATCACAAAAGCAGCATCTATCTCATATCGGAACCTCCAGGGTTTATGTAGATATTTCTCTCTTTGTATACAAAAGAGGAAACAATGATCCTGCTGATATAATACAAAGACTCAGTCACCATCACCAACATTATTGCTCTAGGGACCCTTTAGAAGTTTGTCAGATGAGTGGGCCTGCCTGACCCAAACCAGAGAGGACCCTGACCTTGTTCTTTGGTCTTCTGGGCAGTGAGCTTCTCATTCCCTGCTCCAACCCCCGCCCCATTTTGGGTTTCCTGAGTACTTATCTTTCTAGGAATTGTGGGAAATGATTGCTGAGCCTGAGTGGTTTACCCTGTAAAGTCCTGTCTTTGTTTGGGTCACATCCTATTCCAGGGGAAGAGACTCCAGCTGCAAGAATTCCAAGCCTCAAGGAGGCTCACTAGGAGAGGTGAAGTGAGGTGGGCATGTTGGGCCAAATGTGGGTGGTTTTCCTTTTCTTTGTAAGAAATACCTCTGAGTTGCCATGAGAGTCCATCATTAGTGGATAGGCTTACGGGTCCCCAGGCTGGAAGTCCTTAGATGGAAGCATTGAGAAGGTCTGGACATTGGAGCTGGGTAGCTAACCAGACCTAAAAAGTAAATGTCTACACCATCAAGTGTCTCCAGTCCTTGTTTTGCACCTGTTTGCATTCTCTTGGTGCCACCCTCCTGGCTTCAGAACAACAATCACAGCTCTTTCTGTAACCAGTTAGTAACAATCCATAGCAGGCCAAGCACCTGCTTTTAGTTAAGTCCAACAAACAACATTGAGCACCTACTGCGTGTCAGACACTGGAGGCATTAAAAGGAAGATGTCACCATGTTGGCCCTGGAAGAACTCAAAGTCTAGGAAGGGAGGGGAGAACCTAAACAGGTGATTGCAGAGCAAGGGATGAGAGCTCATGTGCCCAGAGCAGAAGGAGGGTTCCCACTAGAGACGACTTCCTGTTGAATCTTGAGGAATGAGTAGAATTTAACCAAGCACAAAATATGGGGAAGAGCATTCCAAGCAGAGAGAATGACAAGAGCAAAGTCAGTGGTGCAAGAAACAACATGTTATGTGCAGGTAACGACAAGCAGCTCATTCCTGGAGGAGAAATGAAAAGAAAGGTACTTGAGGATTTGGGAACTAGATAGAGTAGGGGAGAAGTTTCTACCATCAGTGGAGCCTTTTTCTATTTAGGGAAACAAGGTATATACACATGACATCACACACACACAAACAAGATTGTATCTTGATAAACTTTAAGGTATGCCAGAGTTCAAAGTCAGTTTTGCTAACCTTACTTCCTGTGCTGGTGGTCCCCTACAAATGCTGCTCTCCTGGGCCTCGTGGAAGCCTTGGGGAGGGTGCACAACAGATGGGATTTCAATCTGATGAAGACTAACTACACTCCTGCATGGTGCCTACACCCAAAGGTTCCTGCTGAGTGAATCCATTTGAAAGGGACTCTGAGCCCCAGGGGGAATGCCTTTGGTAAAGATCTCCAAAACCTACTCCTAAGGTCCAATTAGGACTCCTAGTGTGGTGCTGTAGGATAAGCACTAGATAGCCACAAGTTCAGTGGTTCAAATCCGCTAGCTGCTCCTCAGCAACCCTGTTTGAGTCACTATGAGTCAGAATTGACTTGACAGCACTTCACAACAACAAAGTCCAATTAGGAGTCCCTGAGGGTTGCCATAAGTTTAAATTGATTGTACAGCAGCTAACAACAACAGCAAGTCTCTCTTAGAATCTCAGAATGGTGTAGTTAACACACTCAGCTGCTAATCAAAAGGTTAAGAGTTTCCAACCTACTCAACAGAGGCTCAAAAGTAAGTCTTGGTGATGGCTTCTGAAAAATCAGCCTTTGAAAACCTTATGGAGCACAGTTGTACTCTGACACTCGTGGAATCACCATGGCAACTGTTTGCTGTTGGTTGTTGTTAAGGTCCTCTTGCCTTCTCTGACAGAAAGAGGCCTCGGCGAATAAACCACAGATGTGAAAACTGTTTTCTCCCACACTTCCACCTGCAGCCCAATCATTCGTCTTACTGTGCACACTCTGAAAAGCCAGCATTGCTCCTCTTCATCCAGAAGCAGAGCAGGGAAGACCCAAGATGGGGCCGGGAGCAGCAGCAGACCGCATGTACCAGCTCCCCAGCTAAACAGTACAACAGAAACAAGAAGCTGAGCCTTGTGGTCACAATTGCCCAACTCAGGCAGCCAGACCAGAGGTCACAAAGAAGTTCCATCTCAGTTTGCCACAGAATATTGCCAAAATCTGCTGGGCCTCCTCTCAACAGCCCCAGTAGCTCATTCCAAATACTTAAGCTGGATGAACAGTCATCCATCTCTGATGGGGCTACCCCTACCTGCCTTAGCCTTCTGAAATGCATTCCCAGGCCGTAGGTCCCATGTTTGTCTGAGTTTCAAGATATGTTTTGATAAATGCTGGGAAATTCTTATCTGAGCAGCCACAAAGTAGACCGTGTGGGAGAAACCCAAGGCTAGTAATAATGGTAATTACTACCACGTGTTAAGTGCCTATACTAAGGAGCTCTGATAGCGTAGTGATTATGAATTGGGCTGCTAATCTCACGGTCAGCAGTTCGAAACTACCAGCTGTTCCATGGGAGAAAGATGAGGCTTTCTGCTCCCGTAAAGATTTACAGCCTTGGAAACCCTGTATAGGGTCATATGAGTTGGAACCGACTCCACGGCACACAACAATGTACTAGATGTTTTGCATACATTTATCTTTTAAAATCCTCATAAAGTCTTATTAGCAGGCAAGGGAGCTTGGTGGCTCCATATGATGAGCTCTGGACTGCAAACCACAAGGTCAGTAGTTCAAGCCCACCAACTGCTCTGCAGAAGAAAGATGAAGGTTTCTGCTCCTGCAAGGATTTAAAGCTTTGGGAAAACCTTTGCTATGAGTCAGAAACAACTGGACAACACTTAACAACAACAAAGTCTTAATAGGATCTCTGGTGGCACAAACGTTTAAGGGCTTAATTGTTAATTGTGGAGTCATTCTGTCACATGGGGCTCCATGAGTCAAAATTGACTCAATAACACTTAACAACAACAATAACAACACAGTTTTATTATATCTGTTTTCTATATGAGGATGCTGAGGCTTCAAGATGAATAAATCATCTGCCTAATGTCTGAGAGGTGATTACCAGGAGAGCCAACATTTACATCTTCTCTGTAGCTTGGGATGCTGTGGTCTTTATTCATTCCCTTGTATTGGAGTCACTCTGGCTATTCCACTGGGCATGTGGGGGCTCTTAGTTGGGATGGGGTCTAGGCATCAACCAGCATGGCCGCCTTCCTTCTGTCTGGGGCCAGGCCCCACTAGGATCAACATTGGACTCCTGGTGTGGTGCTATAGGGTCAGCACTGGACTGCGAACCACAAGGTCTTCAGTTCAAACCCAACAGCTGCTCCTCGGAAACTCTATAGGGTCACTATGGAGATGGATCTCCAAGGAGTCTCCAAGGAGTCAGAAACTAATGGAGGGCACTTAACAACAACAAATCATCTACACAACTAAAAGACTTCTGAAATGCACCAGAGTTGTCTTCAGGTGAAACTAATGCCAACATCTAAGGCAAAAAGAGAAGTTTATAAACAACAACAACAAAAACTCAGTTTTAGAGCTTAGAATTTTGATTCATGATTTCTCCCATCCCCTTAATTTTACAGATAAGGAAATGAACATAAGTGATTTACCTAGCCAGGTAGTGACAAAGTCAGAACTAAGATGACTTTGTTTCCTAGCTCCCAGCACCTAGTCCTTCCTTCTACAGGGCAGATTTGATACATATGTGTAAACTTCTCGTAATGACTTTATTGTCTTCTCCATGCTGTCTGAAACCCTCTGCATCAGTGGCACTTCTATATCATCACCTTGATCTGTGGATAATGGAGGTGGGTGAAGAGAGAAACTATTCATATTATCCTTATCCTAACCAGCAAGTGCCAGGAGATCTAGAGCAAAGGCAAGAAGGGGCCAGCGCTGCCAGATACCACATGCCACATCACACTGTGTTGTTCTACTAGATTCGCTTTCTATAAGACGCTTAAAGATTCCCTCTGGGGGAGCCTCTTGCCCAAGTGGCTGAATTCCTTCATAAATGCCTGGTTTGAAGTCTGCAGGAAGTCTGTAATAGGATAGTATCCATGTGCCTACAGGGAAGCCCAGTTAATGCCACTATTATTCAAATTTACACACCAACCACTAAAGCCAGTGAGGATGAAATAGAAGAATTTTACCAACTTCTTCAATCTGAAATTGATCAAACCTGCAATCAAGATGTATAGATCATTACTGGTGATTGGAATGCAAAGGTTGGGAACTAAGAGAAAGGATCAGTAGTTGGAAAATATGGCCTTGGTGATAGAATGATGCTGGAGAACACATGACAGAATTTTGCAAAATCAATGATTTGTTCATTTCAAATATCTTCTTTAGACAGCATAAGAGAAGACTATACACATGGACCTCACCAGATAGAACACATAGAAATCAAATTGACTACATCTGTGGAAAGGAAAGAGAGGATGGAAAAGCTCCATATCATCAGTCAAAACAAGGCCAGGGGCAGACTGTGGAACAGACCATCAATTACTCAAATTCAAACTGAAGCTGAAGAGAATGAAAATAAGTCCACGAGAGCCCAAATATAACCTTGAATATATCTCACCTGAATTTAGAGATCATCTGAAGAACAGATTTGATGCATTAAACACTAAAGACTGAAGACCAGAAGAGTTGTGGGATGACATTAAGAACATCATACAGGAAGAAAGTAAAAAATCATTAAGAAGACAAGAAAGAAAAGGTCAAAATGGATGACAGAAAAGACACTGAAACTTGCTCTCCAGTGTAGAGATGCTAAAGCAAATGGAAGAAATGAGGAGGTACAAGAGCTTAACAGAAAATTTCAAAAGTTAGCTCAAGAAGATAAAGCCAAATATTACAACAAAATGTGCAAAGATCTGGAGGCAGAAAACCAAAAAGGAAGAGCATGCTCATCATTTTTCAAGCTGAGGGAACTGAAGAAAAAATTCAAGCCTTAACTTTTGTTATTGAAGGATTCTCTGGGGGAAATTATTGAATGATGCAGAAAGCATCAAAAGAAGATAGAAGGAATACAGAGTCACTGTACCAAAAGGAAATGGTTTATGTTCAACCGTTTCAAGAGGTAGCATATGATCAAGAGCCAATGATACTGAAGGAAGAAGTCCAAGGTGCATTGAAGGAATTGGCAAAGAACAAGGCACTAGGAATTGATTGAATAAAAATGGAAAACTTTCAAGAAAGTGGGGTGGCACAGGAGGCACTCACTCATCCATGCCAAGAAATTTGGAAGACAACTATATGGCCAACTGATTGGAAAAAATCTGAATTTGTGCCCATTCCAAACAGAGGTGACCCAACAGAATGCGGAAATTGGACAATATCTTCGATAGCCCATGTGAGTAAAGTTTTACTAAAGGCAATACAGAAACTCCTGCAATCATACATTGACAGAGAACTTCCAAAGGTTCCAGCCGGATTCAGAAGAGGCTGTGGAACGAGGGATATCATTGCTGATGTCCTATGGATCTTGGCTGAAAGCAGAGAGTATCAAAAAGATGTTTACCTGTACTTTATTGACTACACAAAGGCTTTCGATTGTGTGGATCATGACAAGCTATGGACAACAATGCCAAGTATGAGTATTCTGGAACACTTAATTGTGCTCATGAGGAATTGTACTTGGACCAAGAGGCAGTTGTTCGAACAGAACATGGGACCACTGAATGGTTTAAAATTAAGAAAGGTGTGTGACAAGGTTGTATTCTTTCACCATACTTTTAGGGCCCACTGAGCTTGTTTCTTTTATACCTCAAAAGAGATTAAATCAAGATACAACCTAATCCTGTAGTTTGCGTCTGGCCTCATTAACACCATTGTTAAATTCTGGTTCCAACTCATAGTGATCCTGTATACGGTTTGCAAGGAGCAGTTGGTAGGTTTGAACTGCTGACCTTGAAGTTAGCAGCCCAGTATTTATTCTACAAGGCCACACCAAGACTCCATTAACATCATAAGCATGAGGATTACCAACACATGAGATAATTACATCAGATCAGGGCTGATCACATGAGCTAACAATCATGGGGAGTGATTATATCATAATAGAGATCATCATGGAGGTGATTACTACGTCTTAACTGATAACAAGAAAACTGGCCCAGCCAGCTTGACACAATGTGACAGTTTTAAAAAGTACATTTTACATGATTGCATGAATAATCTGTTCCCGTACACTATAAACATAAACCATTTGTTATTGTTAGGTGCCATCAAGTCGGCACCAACTCATAGCGACCCTATGCACATCAGAACGAAACAATGTACGATCCTGGGGCCAACCTCACTGCTGTTTCCACGCTTGAGTCCATCGATGCTGCCACCTGGCCAATCCATCTCGTTGTGGGTCTTCCTCTTTTCCTCTGATCCTCCATCTTACCAAACATGATACTCTTTTCTAGCAACTGTTCTCTCCTGACAATATGTCCAAAGTATGAGAGACGAAGTTTGACCATCTTGGCCTCCAAGGAGCACTCTGGCTCCTTGGAGCAACAAACCATTAGGTACAGCCATTTAAAATGTTCCTCCAGTACCCTAGTCCTTCAATAGCCAATTCCATAGATCACACCACCAAGAGATATAGCTTAGAGCCCTGATGTCCTGTTATCATCAAATTCACACCATTCATGGTGCTCTCATGTACGTCAGAGTAGAACTGTGCTCCATAAGGTTTTCAATGACTGATTTTTCAGGAGATCACCAGGCCTTTCTTGCAAGGCACCTCCGCATGGGCTCAACCTCCAACCTTTTCACTAGCAGCAGAGTGCACTAAGAGTTTCCAACACCCAGGGACTTATGGTTCCTGGGATTGGAAGTCTCTTTGCCAATTGCTTTGCCATCATGCCTGAATTATCCATAAGCTCTTGATTTGAAATGTCTCTCCTATAGTGAATCTGTTCTTTTTCCTACATGTATTTACAGGGTACTTAAAATTGCCATTCTTCTCCATAAGCTTTGTACACAAGACTTCTGTGCCTAAGAAAGGGGTGAGGGAAAGCAAGCCTGTAAATAACACTGGCATTGTTGTTAAGTGCTGTTGAATCCATTCTGACTTATAGCGACCCTGTATAGGGTTTCTGAGGAGCTGTTGGTGGGTTTGCACAACTGATCTTGTTCACATCCAGTGTTGATCCTACAGCGCCACACCAGGTATTCGGCAGCGACATTTGAAGGAAATGGGAGCAACATGCTGTCCTCAGTTCTCTGCTCCCTTTAGGTTTTCTTTGTCAGATTATTGCAATAGGTCAGGGTGACGTAGACCCTGAAATCTGCATTTCAGTCTGGATCAATTATCTAACTAGCCTTACGATTCTGTAAAATTGGCACCTGTTTTTTACCCACCTTAAAGAGTCAGGTGGTGTTGTGGTTAACACCCTCAACTGCTAACTGAAAAGTTGGTGATTTGAATCCACTAGCCACTCCACAGGGAAAGCCATGGCAGTCTGTTCTGTAAAAATTACAGACTAGAAACCCCATGGGGGCAATTCTAGGGATTTGCTAAGAGAAACTTGACAGCGATGGGTTCGGTTTGGTTTGGTTTACACAACTTAGAGGGAGGGCTATTTAGAAAAGTACAGGAAATTATGCACGTGATAAGTAAGATTATTTATGCAGGTACATTTTAAAAAATGAAAATATTCTACAATTTGTTATTAATGATAAATTAATGGCAGCAACCGTGAGTGTGTCTTCTATATGGAAGGAAGTACTGGTGTTTTCTTTGCTTAATGTTAATGGTAAGTGGCAAAAGGCATGAAAAGAAAATGACATTAGTGAATTGGAGCAAAACGAATGCTTCTATTGTGGGTCAAGGAGGATGCATAAAAGAGACTCGACTCTATGCGGTGATAATAAGGAAAATACTTTGCACCTCTACCACGCTTTATTTTCAAAACACTCTCTTACATATCTTAAACTAAGCACCTAATTGCTCTGATCACCCCCTTCAAAGGCCTTGGTACCCTACAGTGGGTATAATATATATTCAACACACCCTTTTGAATGAAGACGGGAATGTAGGCTTCATATTGCCACATGAAGCAGCAGTAGCTTCCTGGTTTAAAAGCACAGACCAGGGAGATGATTGGGTTTGAATCTTGACCCTGCCCCATTTTCTAGCTTCTGACTTCTCTGTGCCTTTGTTTCCCCATCCATAACATGGAAATAATAATGCCTACCTTATAGGGTTGGAGTCCTGGTGTGGCGCTGTGGGTTAATGAGCCAGACTGCAAAGCCATTTGAACTGCAGGGCTGGCAGTTCAAGCTCACCAGCTACTCCTTGGAAACCCTATCCAGGGTCGCTATGGGTCAGAACCAACTCAATGGCACTTAACAACAACCTGACAGGGTTAAGGAGCTCTTGTAACGTAGTGGTTACAAGTCGGGCTGTTAACCTCAAGGTCAGCAGTTCGAAACTACCAGCCGTTCCATGGGAAAAAGATGAGGCTTTCTGCTCCTATAAAGATTTACAGCCTCGGAAAACCTGTACAGGGTCGTTATGAGTCGGAATTGACTCCACGGCACACTACCACCACCACCCGATAGGGTTGTTGTGAGGTTTAAAAGAATTGTTGTTTGTAAACAATGCTTAAAACACTGTCTGTGTCTGGCACATATCAATTGTGATATAATTGTTTGTTGGATAAATAAGTAGATTTTTTGCAATCATTTGAAAGAGAACAGCCTTCCATTTGTTTGATGTACTTTTGGCTGGGGACAGGATGGGAAGAGAATGTCCACTGTTCTCCTTCAGCTGGAGAACATGACTCCCTGTAGTGTAGAGGGGTAGCTAGTACATACTACATGCAAACATCTGTTGGCAAA
The DNA here is from genome assembly GCF_000296735.1 of Chrysochloris asiatica. Classification (NCBI taxonomy): domain Eukaryota; kingdom Metazoa; phylum Chordata; class Mammalia; order Afrosoricida; family Chrysochloridae; genus Chrysochloris; species Chrysochloris asiatica. The sequence goes on from NW_006408725.1 coordinate 240,863, forward strand.
GTAGGAGATTGGTCCTTGGAGGCAGAACTGGAATAGTGTCCTGTATAAAGACAACAGTTGTTGGGTGCCATGGAGTCACTTCCAACTCATAGTGACACCATGTGATACAGTAGAACTGCCCCCCAGGGTCTTCTTGGTTATAATTTTTATAGGAGCAGATCATCGGGTCTTTCTGTCATGGAGCCACAAAGTGGATTTGAACTGTCAACTTTTTGGTTAACAGCCAAGAGCTCAACTGTTTGTGCCACCAGGGCTCCAGAATCTGGGAAACTGAGTTGCTTTGGGCATGGAATAGCAAAGTTCAAGTTGCAAGCTCACAGGGCAGCCTAAACCTGCAAGAAGAATGAGTCATGTTGACGCAGTAAATGCCTTTCAAAGACAAGAGAGAGGGTTGATGGGTTCACCCTGTCAAATAAGAAGGTGGGTAATAGGAAAAAACATTGTTTGATTAACATAGAGTTTCCTTTCTTCTTCCTCCCTATCACTTACTTGGATTACCTATGTCCTGATGTGTCCTCACCTCTCACACCTCCAAGGGACGGTGTCTGCTACTTTGTTGAATGAGGCAGGATTCTGAGTCACAAGACAGATAGGAGGGTGAGAGGCTAACCATTCAAACCAGGGTCCTTTCCCAAGGCTGATGTTCCAGCTGACATCAATCCTGAACTTCTGGCTGGGTTTAGGAAGCTGAGTGCTTTCCTGTGCCAACCCAGTGATTCTGAGTTTTTCAGTCACATGATTTGTATTACAGACAATTTTTTGATAAGATGAATTCAGAGCAGGTTGAGCTGCCTTTCCCAGAGTATCCTGATTCAGCACTCCAGGTCTTTCCAGAGAGAAGTTTACAGTGGCAGACCACAGGGCTCTGACATTGGCCCTGACTTGCTAAACATTGTTGTTAATGGGTTGGATGAAAAATAGAAAGAATCCAGATGACCCACAGCTGGGATAGTTAATGTGATACATGATATATTCAAATTCAAAATGATTTATATAGGGTGGAACACTGGGCCAAAACCAACATCATGAAACTAAACAGGGATGAATACAAAATCCTCTGCTTAGCTTTAGGAAAATTTCATGTACTGGGATAGGACAAAACTGGCTTGGAAATATATACTCACACATTCATTCATTTATTCAATCGTTCCACAAATATTTATTGGATCTACTGAATGAACGATGCTGTCCGGATTCTTGGAAGGAGTCAAATATAAAAAAATATTTCAGTAAACTGACAATTTGTAGCATAGTGAGAAATGATAAGACGTGTCCCCGGATGAATACAGGGCGCAAGGGCACAGAGCGTGTAAGCAGCAAGACCACAGGGCTGGGAGAAGTCAGTGGAGAAAGAGAACATTTCCAAACTTATGCAATGGGAGAAGGCTTCATGGGAGAGACTGACATCAGAGTAGACACTGAAAACTTGAAAGATTTTTATTTTTAATAGCCAGCTTGTTTGTTGAATATATTCAGTAACATACTTTAGTTACTATATATATATATTTTTTTTTCCATTGTAATTTGGATGAACATTTACAGAACAAATTGGTTTTCCATTCAACAATTCATACTCATTTTGTTTTGTGATGTTAATTGCAGTCCCCACAATGAAACAGTACTTCCTCCCTGTGTTTATCATTTCCATTTACCCTTCTTTCCTTCCCTTTCCAGTCTTCTGAGCTTTATCCCTGGGCAATTGCTGCCCTTTTAGTCTCATATGGTTGATTGTTCTAAGGAGTTCATACCTCCCTGGTATTATTGCTCACCTTATAGTACTGTCTATCCTTTGGCTAAAAGTTGAGCCATGCGAGTAAACTCAGTTCCAGGGATGAAGAGTGTCTAAAGGGTTCCATTAGTCTCTATCAGATTAGTAAGGCTGGCCTGTTTTATGACTTTGAGTTTTGTTCCATGTTTTCTCCCACTCTATTCAGAACCTCCTATTGTGATCCATGTCAGAGCAGTCAGCAGTGGTAGTTTGGGCACCATCTAGTTCTTCTGGTCTCAGGGTTGCAGTCTCTAGGGTTCATGTGGTCCATTAGTATAATTATTTCCTTTAAGTTTTGATTTTCTTCACTCATATTTGCTCAAGATGGAGAGAGACCAAGAGTCTACATGGCCTCTCACAAACTTTTAAGACTCTAATCACTGCTCACCAAAGTAGGATGTAGAACATTGTCTTTGTAGACTGTTATTCCAGTTAATTTTAGTGTTCCCTGAGACTGTGGTTCTGAGCTTCAGGATCTAGCAACTCATTCACTCAAGGTATTTGGTTATGGCTAAGAAGTCTTCATGTTGCCCCCTGTATGTTCCACTGTATTCATGGATGTATTTGCCCCACATATAGATATGTACATAGAAATACTGTGTCAAGACCTGTACATATTCATGGGTGTAGTTTCGTTCTCCTTCCAACCCCTGTTCAGCTTGAGTGTCTGTGAATCCATTCTTAGATGATTGTAATTACTGTTATTGGTGGATTGTGTATGTAACAGTGTTTACCTTTCTAACACCTTCAACAAGTCGTGAAAAGGAAGGAGAAGAGAAGGTGTGCTGGGGAAGGACAATAAAAGGAGTCCATGTGGAATAATTAGTGCCTACGTCCTGCTGTGGCACTGTGGGTTAATGCTCTGGACTGCAAAGTCAGTTTGAACCAGAAGGTTGGCGGTTCAAGTTCACCAGGCATTCCTTGGAACAGGGTCAATATGGTCAGAACCTATTTGACAGCACTTAGTAACAACAACTGACTAAGATGGAGGACCTCAGGTGTGTGGGCATGCGTATGCACATGTGGGTATTAACCTGGGCATGAGGAGAGGTAGGGTAGAAGCTGCCATAAGAATAGGATTGAACTAGACTATGCAAAACCTTGAAACACAAAATTGATACTATGTGCTTTTCTTCAGTTGGTTATGAAGGTCTTTGAGGAGAGGAACTTGTGGGGGTCAGAAGAGAGCTACAGTGTCATTAGTGGGGTCCTGGTGTGTAGGATGAATGGGTGGGAAGGCTCTGAAGGCCAAATGACCATTGAGAGACTATAGTGCCAGTGAGAGGTGAACATGGGACTGGAAAAAGCAAGAGAGCAGTGAAAGAAATGGTGGGAAGAATCCCCAGTGTTTGGTATTTTGTTGGAGACTGCCATAGGAACTGGGGTAAGAGAGAAAGATATCAGAATGACTTTGTATTTTCTGTCCAGGAACAGAGCAGAAAATTGTGCTGGTTTGAGGGAAGAGAACTGATATGTGTTGAGGCAATGGCAGAGCACCCTGTTGGAAATTCATAACTAAAGCTTGCAGGGGCAGGTCCAGATGTGGTTCATCTGCATGGAAGTGATCTTTGAAGCCTGGGAAATGAGAGGCCACTGTAAAGATAAAAGCAGACCAGTGGCGACCCTAAAGAGATTCCCTCACAAAGAAGGAAAATCCAGAAAACTAAGGGCCAGTAAAGGGCTGTTTCAATAAAAATGCAAAGGATTTGACCATAAACTAACCATAAGTGTAACATTGTTGTTAGATGCCAAGTTAGCTCTAACTCATAGCGCAACGGGATGAAACACAGCCCTGGCCTGCACCATCCTCACAATCATTGTTACGTTTGATCCCATTGTTGGAACTACTGTGTCAATACATCTTGTTGGGGGTCTTCTGCTTTTTCACAGATCTTTCTTTCACTTTACCAACCATGATGTCCTTCTCCAGGGTCTGGTCCTTCCTGATGATATGTCCAAAGTACCAGAGACGAAGTCACTCTATCATGGCTTCTAAAGAACATTCCGGCTGTACTACTTCTAAGACAGATTTGTTTGTTCTCTGGCAGTCCATGATACTTTCAATATTCTCATCCAACACCATAATTCAAATGCATTGAATCTTCTACCTTTTTCCGTATTTATTGTTCAACTTTCACATGCCTATGAGACTATTAAAAAAAAACCATGGCTTGGGTCAGGCGCACCTTAGCCCTCAAACTGACATCTTTGCTCTTGAACACTTTAAAGAGTTCTTTTGCAGCAAATTTGCTTAATGCAGTACTTCTTTTGTTTTTTTGACTGCTGCTTCCATGAGTGTTGATTGTGGATCCAAGCAAAATGAAATATTTGACAACTTCAATCTTTTCTCTGTTGATAAGAATGTAGTTTACTGGTTCAGAGGTGAGAATTTTTGTTTTCTGTACTTTGAGGTGTATTCCTGAAAGTTGTAGGTTTTGATCTTTATCAGTAATCATTTTAAGTCCTCTTAGCTTTCAGTAAGCAAGGCTGCATCATCTGCATATCGCAAGTTGTTAATGAGTCTTTCTCCAATCCTGATGCCATGTTTGTCATATAATCCAGCTTCTCTGATTATTTGCTCAGCATACAGATTGAATAAGTATGGTGAAAGGTTTCAAACCGGGTGCTCAGCTTTCCTGATTTTAAACCTTTCAGTATTCCCTTGTTCTTTTCAAACAACTGCCTCTTAGTCTATGTACAGATTCCTCATGAGCACAAGTAAGTGTTCTGGAATACCCATTTTTCCCAATGTTATCCATAGTTGTTATGATCCACACAGTCCAATGCATTTGCATTGTCAGTAATGCACAAGTAAACATCTTTCTGGCATTCTCTGCTTTCATCCAAGATCCATCTGATGTCAACACTGATATCCCTTATTCCACATCATCTTCTGAATCTCACTTGAATTTCTGACAGTTCCCTGTTGATGTATGGCTACAACTATTTTTGAATTAGCTTTAGCAAAATTTTACTTGAATGTGATAGCAATGACAATTTTGATAATTTCTGCATTCTGTTGTGTTACTTGTCTTTGGGATTGACACAAAAATATGGAACTCTTCAAATTGGTTGGCCAGATAGCTGTCTTCCAAATCTCTTGGCATAAATATGTGAGTGCCTCTAGTACTGTCAGTTTGCTGAAATATTTCAATTTGTATTACCTCAGTTCCTGGAACCTTGTTTTTCACCAATGCCTTCAGTGCAGCTTGAACACTGAAGCTTCTTTCAATAGCATTGGTTCTAGATAATATGCTACTTCCTGAAATGTTTTAATATTGATGGATTCTTTTTGGTACACTGATTCTATGTATTCCTCATCTTTGGATGCTTTCTGCATCATTCAATATTTACCCATGTTGTTGTTGTTAAGTGTCATCAAGTTAGTTTTGATCCTGTATAGGGTTTCCAAAGAGTGGCTAGTGAATTTGAACTGCCAATCTTGGGGTTAGCAGTCCAGTGCTTACAGCGCCATACCAGGCCTCCATTTAACTATAGAATCCTTAAACATTGCAAGTTAATGCTTGAATTTTTCTCCAGTTCTTTCAGCTTGAGAAATTCTGAGCTTGCTCTTCCTTTATAATTTTCAAACTCTAGGTCTTTGTACATTTCACTATAATCCTTGACTTGTCTTCTTGAGCTGCCTTTTGAAGTTTTCTGTTCAGGTCTTTTATGTATTGCTTCCAGTTGCTTTAGCTTCTCTATACTCAAGAGCAAGTTTCAGAGTCTCCTTTGACATCCATTTTTGTCTTTTCTTTCTCTCCTGTCTTTATAATGACCTTCTGCTTTCTTCATGTTTGATGTTCTTGATATCATCCACAAGACTTTTGGTCTTTGATCATTAATGTCTAATGCATTGTCTTAGATTGAGTCTCTAGAGAAGCAAAACCAGTAAAACTTATGTATGTATATATGTGTATATATAATGGTGGTGGTTGTGGTGGGCCATCGAGCCAGTTCTGACTCATAGTGATCCTGTATAGTGTTTCTGAGGCTGTAAATCTTTACTGGATCAGAAAGACTTGTATTTCTTCCACAGAGTGACTGGTAGATTCGAACTGTTGACCTTGAAGTTAGCAGCCCAGCTCATAATCCACTACCAGGGTTATATATATATGATTTTATATCAAGGAAAGGCTCACACAGTTGTAGAGGTGGGCAAGTCCCAAGTCTGTGAGTCAGATGAACCAAGATGGGCAGGTCAGATGGCAGGCAGGCAGGTCAGGCAGGTAAAATAGCAAGCAGCTGACAACATCTAAGATCACAGGCAATAGAGCAGGCCACTGGCTTGAGTTCAAGAACCAGAGGTCAGATGGCAAGCCAGATGAAGGATCCAGACCCAGAAGAAAAGTAAACAAGCTCTGCCGAAGTGTCCAACATAGGAAGCAAGCCACATTCCTGAGAAAATCCCCTTCAATTGATTGGCTGCTCAAAGAAGCTCTAATCATAGAGGTGATTGCATTATATTAGATCTCATCATGGGGGAAAAAAAACTCCCTCTCAACTATCAAACTGTAGGAAGAACATGATGTGTGTGAAACTCACTCTGAGGCAGTTCTCAAGAACAGGAACGCCTTGATGAGAACCACAAGGAAAACCTTGCATGCCAAAGATTATGGGAGCAAAACACACTAACCAGGCGGCTGGGGGAGTAATCTAAAATGAGGAGAAAATAAGTGTGCCTAACTGTTATCTAGTAATAATAAACCTTAGCATTGTTGTGGTGCCTGGGTACGCCTCCTGCTTAAGATTGTACTTAAAGCTGTAGTTTGGGAATAAAGTTACTCGTGATTGACCATCTTGAATCCCCTGCTGCTTTCATTCCCCATCTACCTCCAGAGACCTGGTCACGCAGGCTGGTTCCTGCACCAAACCACTGAGAAACCTGGCCCAGTCAAGTTGGCACAAAATCCTAACCATCAAATGCATCAAATCTGTTCATAAGATGTTTACTAAATACAGGTGGATATAGTCAAGATCATATTTTGACACAAGTGGACTTGTTTTAACTTTCTTCAGCTTTAGCCTGAATTTGCATGTGAGCCAATGATGGTGTGTTCCACAGTCTCTGCCTGAGCTTGTTTTAGCTGATGATATTCAGCTTCTCCTCTGTGTCTTCCCATAAATACAGTCATCTGGTGAGGTCCATCTGTATACTCACCTTTTATGTTGTTGAAAACAGGTTTTTGCAATGAGTAGATTATTGGTCTTGTAACATTCTATCATGCCATCTCCAGCATCGTTTCCATCACTAAGGTCCTAATTTCCAATGACTGATCCTTCTTCTTTGTCCCCAACTTTTGCATTCAATCACCAGCAATTATCAATGCATTTTGATTGCATGTATAATCAATTTCAGACTGAAAAAGTTGGTAGAATTTTTCAGTTCCATCACAACTGGCTTTAGTAGTTGGTGTGTAAATTTGGATTAGAGTGGTATTAACTTGTCTTCCTTGTAGGCCTATGGCTATTATCTTATCACAGACAGTGTTGTACTTCAAGATAGATGTTGAAATGGTCTTTTTGATAATGAACACAACTTTCCTCTTCAATTTGACCTCCCCAGCATAGTAAACCATATGATTGTCTGATTCAGAATGGCCAGTACTAGTCTATTTTAGATCACTAATGCCTAGGATATCCATCTTTATGCAATCCATTTCAGTTTTGACAATTTTGATTTTCTTTTGTTCATATTTTGTATATTCTATGTTCCAATTATCCATGGATATTTGCAGCTGTTGCTCATTTTGAGTTGTGCCTCATCTGCAAATAAAGATCCCAAAAGCTCAGTTCCATTTATGCCACGGTCAGCTCTCTTTGAGGAGGCAGTTTTTCCCCAGTTGTATTGGGTGCCTTCCAACATGAGGGGCTCATCTTCAGGCACGATATTCTGTTACTATTTTTAAGGTTTGCTGTGGTTAACCATTCAGAAGCAGTCCACCTTGCCTTCTTCTTATTCTTTCTTAGTTTGGAAACTCTGCTGAAACCTAACACCTATGGGTGACCCTGTTGTGTTGTTGTTGTTAAGTGCCATTGAGTCAGTTCTGATCCATAAGTGACCCTGTATAAACAGATATTTAAATACTGCTGGCATAGCCTCCAGCATCAGAATAACACACAAGCTACCCCCACAGTATGACAAACTGACAGAGGAGTGGTGGGGTCTTTCTTGATAACATGTCCAAAGCACCTTAGATAAAAAATGTTGCCATTCTCACTTCTAAGGAGCATTTTGACTGTATTTCTTACAAGACAATTGTTTGTTCTTCTGGCAGTCCATAGTACTTTCAACATTCTTTGCCAATACCATTATTCAAATACATTAATTCTTCTCTGGTCTCTCTTATTCACTGTCCAGCTATCACGTGCATATTAGGCAACTGAAAATACCATGACTTGGGACAGGCACACCTTAGTCCTCAAGATGACATCTTTGCTCTTTAAAACTTTAAAGAGCTCTTTTGCAGCAATAATACATTGTTTGATTTCTTGATTTCTGCTTTCATGAATACTGTTTGCAGATCAGCAAAATTAAATCCTTGACAACATCAATCTGTTTGTTTATAATGATGTTTTTCACTAGTCCAGTTGTGAGGATTTTTGTTTTCCTTACATTGTATTGTAATCCATATTCAAAGTCCTAGTCTTTGATCTTCAACAGTAAGTGCTTCAAGTCCTCTTGACTTTCAGCAAGTATGGTTTTGCCATCTGCATATCACAGGTAGTAAAGAGCCTACTTCCAATCCTGATATCACATTCTTCTTCACATAGTTCAGTTTCTCAAATTATTTGCTCAGCAAACAGATTGAATACGTTTGTTGAAAAGAGACAACCCTGATGCATACCTTTCCTGATTTTAAACCATTCAGTATCCCCTTCTATGAGTTGGAACCGACTCCACGACACATAACCACCACCACCACCAGTATCCCCTTGTTTTGTTCTATGTACAAGTTTCACATGAACACAATTGAGTGTTCTGGAATTCCCATTCTTTGCAATGTTATCGAAAACTTATAATTCACAGATCTGTCCACAGATAAATCAACAGTTTTCTTTGCAAAAGAAAGTAGGCTCAAATTTAGGTTCTATCTCTATGCCCTGTAAATACAGAGTTTACAGTTCCGTATGCTCCAGGTAGAGTCCTGGTGTGGTGCTGTGTGTTAATGCGCCAGACTGCAAAGCCGTTTGAACTGCAAGGTTGGTGGTTCAAGCTCACCCGCTGCTTCTTGGAAACCCTACACAGGGTCACTGTGGGTCGGAATTGACTTGATGGCACTTAACAACAACAGTGCTGCCAGATGCCCTCCCTCTCTTCCTATATGACCCTCCACATTCTTCATGCTCAGGGTTTGGGAAGTATGATTCATAGCTCACCCTTAAGCCTCTGAACAATGACTGGGAAGCTGGGCTAGTGGTAGCGCAGATGGAGAACCAAAGTGGAGGTGACAAAATTAGAAATATACTAGGCAGATGTCTTTTAAGTGCTTTTAGAAGCTATCAGACGCCAGGTCCCACTTAAGATATTTTATAGACTCACAGCCACATTTTCAGAAGATCTGGATGAGGCATGTTCTTATTTTTAAAACAATAACAAAACCAGCAAAAAAAAAAAAAAAAAGTCTTTGTAGAAAACCGTAGGATTTTGTGTCTGGGATGTTTTCCTTACTTTCTAGTCACTTTAAAAAATTAATTTATTATTAAATTAATCATAAATATTGTAAGGTAACGTTACAAAAATTTAACATCCTAACACGACTGTTTTCCTTGCTTTCGCCTACTCTTCAGTTTTATCCCTTCTATCATAAACCAGAAAAATACCAGGTGCAGAAACAACTCTGTGTAACACAACTACTTCCAATTTTATGTGTCTTTATTCTTTTTAGGCACATACATAATTATAATCATTGCATATGCAACTCCATACTCTGCCTTTGCACTTAACATTATTTCCAAGCCAACACTCTTGCTCTACAGAGTCATATTTCCATTTTAAATGTCTGCATGATATTTTATTACATAAATACACTATAATTTATTTAATCATTTTCCTATTTGGGAACATGGTATTTGCTTTTACATTGTCATTATAAATAACATAGTATAAGAACTATGTATATCTTTTTTCCTCTTTTGAATTATTTCTTTGGAATCGATTCCTAGGAGTGAGATTATTAGGTCAAAGGATATACATGAGTGTTGCCAAATTGGCCTCGGCCTTCCTTCTTTCCACAAAAGCTCCCTATACCTGGTGTGCACAAACTGAAGATTTGGCCAGATGTGTCAGAAATAGAGGAAAAAGTGAAAGACGCCCACAGAGCTTGTTCAGCAAAGAACATCTTTTCTTCAACACTCTAGCCAGCATTTAATTAAAATGAAAGGATTTGAGAGTTTTTATTGTAGCCTTGGAAACTCTATGGGGCAATTCTACTCTACCATATAGGATTGCTATGAGTTGGAATTAATTCAAAGGCACATAATGACAAAGACTAACCATAATATAACCCAACATTTTCCTTAAAAAAAGGAAAAAAGAGTAGACTCAAAAAGTAGATTTCTCCAGCAGGGAGGGAGAGGGGAAGCAGGAAAGAGGTATGGGCACCCTGGGAAATGAAGCAATCATCTGGTACTTCTTGCTGAAGCACAGGCAGATTGGGGGAAATTACATACCAGGGAGGGGTGGGGTACAGGGAAGGATGAGCCTGGGGGCAGCAGGAGGCATGCCCACCAGTCTAGAATAGAGGCAGAGACCCCAGAGTGGGAGGGGTTCAGGCTGAGCTCTAGGATGCTGTGAACTTGTCCTCTAGGAAATCCCTTTGGTCATGGGCAAAAGTTATCTAGGCTAGGGAGGAAGCAGCCACTCACTTCCAGGCTCCTGAATAGCTGTTTAATGAGAGCCCCGTGGGTCTGGTTCTGTGCTGGGAATTCTGGATGCAAAAGGGAAATTACCTTGGATTCTATCCTCAGGGAGCATACAGTCCTCTAAAGACAGTAAGTGATTGGAACAGTTCTGCCAAACATTCTCTTAGATATATGTCCAGTGTGCTGTGGAAATGGGCTGTGTTGCCCAGACTGAGGAGGGAAGGAGAGGCTGGGGAGAGGGAAGGCTTCCAGAGGGAGGTGCTCCCTGAACTCAGTCCTGAGGATAAAGGAACTAGACATGGAAGAATGAAGAGAAGAATGTTCTAGGTGGGAGGAGAGGACAGAACAGTGTGTGTGTGTGTGTGCAGGACGACTGAAATTAGTTGGTAGACTAATGAGTTGGTGCAGACCTCAGGAGCTGCTTTAGGATTTCATCTAGTGGAGGATTTTTACACGAAAGGCCTTTGGACGTCAGACTGATTGCTTGCCTCTAAGCCACAGTTGGAGTCCTGGTGAGGCTCTGTGGGTTAATGTGCTGGATTGCAATGTCTATTTGAACCTCAAGGTCAGCGGTTCAAGTTCACCAGCTGCTCCTAGGAAACCCTATACAGGGTTGCTGTGGGTTGGAACTGACTTGAAGGCACTTACCAACGACAACAACAAGCTGCAGTTGTATAGCAAACTTATTTATTTATTTTGCAAACTTATTTTTTAATTTAAATTGGAGATTTACTTGGGATGGCACACGAGTTCATGCTGTTGTTGTGTGCCATCAAGTCAGTTCCGACTCACACTGACCCTGTCTAGGGTTTCTGAGAGCAGATGACAGATTTGAGCTGCTGATCTTGTGGTCAGCAGTCCAGTGCTTATTCTACAGCACCACACCAGGACTCTGAGGTCAAGTTGTTGTTGTTAAGTGCCATGGAGTCGGTTCTGACTCATAGTGACCCTGTATAGGTGTTCTGAGGAGTGGCTGTTGGGTTTGAACCACCAACTTTGTGGTTCATAGTCCAGTGTGTTTATCCTACAGTGCACACCAGGGCTCTGTGAGATCATAGGGGTGGTTAAAGCCCTTGCTAGCCTCTGAGGTTTCGGCATCCATTCTATTTTTTGAGCAATGGGAATCGCCCTTTAGAAAGTTCCCTCTGACTGTGGTTCAGAGAATGGGTCGAAGGGAACATTGTGGGGGGACCTTAAGGAGGTGGTTCCAGACTAAAGACCAGCTGAGCTGGGCTATAAAAAGGATGAAGGAAGCAGAAGCCAGAGAGAGGAGTTTGAGAGGAAGACCCACAAAGGGCCAAGGGCTCTCTGCGTAAGGCCTAGTTGAGGGCTAAGGGCAGGTACAACATGGTTCCAAGGGACCTGTGTTCTCATGGGGAGGCCCAGGTGTGGGTTTCATGTCTAAAGGGCACACAGATCTGTAACTGGGTTTCCTGTGTCCATAAAATAAAAGCGGCACACTTATACCTCCAAGACAGCTACACAGGTGCATTGTGTGCATTGGGGTGTGTATGTCACAAGTGAGTGTTAATCTAGCTGAAGGAAAGATGGTGTGGCAGCTGTGTGTTCAGGGCTTTGGACCAAATTCCTTCACTAAATTGCTGTGGGGTCTAGAACTGACAGCACGAGATTTGGAGACTTCATGGGATGATCACTCTATCCCTACCTGGCTTACTGGGAGAACTAAATGAGATAATACACAGGGAGAAACTTGGAAAAGGTATAAAGGTCCTCAGAGACACAAGATGTTGTCCCCACTCTACTTTGGAAAGCACAGGGAAATGTCTGGAAAGAACTTGTTCCCTCTGCTTTCCAAAGCAGACCCTCTGCAGTCTGGGGGTGCAGGGAGACAGTGGGTCAAGCTGCAGGCTGTGGCCTCTGTTTTCACCTCATCTGGTGGCTTCCCTTTGAAGCTCTGGAGAAGAAGAGAAGCCAGGTTGGGCCAGGCCACATCACTCAGCTCAGAGGCAGAGGCAGCGTTTGAAGCTGTAAAGAGGAAACCAGACAGGGAGTGGGCAGGACTTCCTGCTTCTCTAGTGTTTAAGTCCATGCCTCTGTCCTGATACCCCAGGGGTTCACCAGGAGGCCCTGAGGCCTGAGGATGGACTTGCATACACACCAAAAGGACCACTGCCCCGTCCCTTCAGACAGGAACACAGTTCCACCACAATAAAGGTCAAAGTCCAGGAACTGCAGGCATCTTCTTAGGCATCAATTAGGAACAGAAGTAGGATGACCAGAATTTTAGCCCAGTCAGCGGCTCTGCTGCCTAAAGTTAGGAGGTTTTGACAGAATGGGAGAAAGGCATACGGGGTGTTTTTACCCTGACACGATATCAAGAGTAAGCATGTGTGTAGTGTGGTGGGGGTAGAAAGCCCCAGAGGTACTTTCCACAAGCCCAGGTTCAGGGCCCTCACCCCCACAACCCCACTTTCAGCTGTGAGTTAGAATGGAAGGTTCACAAAGGTCAATCCCAACCACAGCTACAAAGCCAGAAACTCCAAGGACTATGAAAGAAACACCCCATCCGTGCCACCCACCCTTTGACCCGAGTAGTCCCCGGTTCCACTGTTCACTCCCTGCTTGGTTATATTGTCTTAGCCTGTCTCTGGGCTGCATTCTAGCAGGGAAGCACCAGGGCCATGTGGCCTTCTGCACTGGTACTGTTACTGTGTGGCCAGATGTATGAGTGTATTTTCCAGCCTAGAAGTCTAGGTACAACCCCAGGCCCAACTTCCATCACGTCCTTCTGGTGGATAAACTCACGCTCCCTCCTCTAACACAGAGCACAATGTTATGGACTGTGTCCAGGGAGTTTTCCAGCTACCTGAAGCTATGCTCAGCTCCCTGTTTTCCAGAGAAGTCCCTAGCTAGTACAAACGGTTAAAATGCTCACCTACTAACTGAAAGATTGGACATTCAAGTCTATCTACTCGGACATGTCTCCGAAGAATGGCCTGAGGATTTCTTTCTGAAAAAATTAACCTTTGAAAACCCTATGGATCAGGGTTTAACTGGATGGTGTCTTTTAGGTTTTTGTTCCTGCTAGTCACTCTGCCCAGAGCACTTTCCTTTCTTTCCCATCATCGTTCAGGTAGCTTTGCCATTGTTGTTGGGCTTTTATTCTCCAGTCATTATTCCATTTGGGGAGCCTTATCTACCCAGCCAAGATAAAGCAGAGAGTGCAGATAACATGGTGAGCCAGGACTGGTAACAAGGGTAACAAGCCCACCCCTTATCTGCCCTGCTATGGGGGCAGTCAGGGCAGGTTAGGAGGAGGCTAGAGTCTCAAACAGTGTTTCTCCCAGTGGTTCCTAGAGGGAAGGCATTCCTCTCCACCTCAACCCTTATCTGGGTGGGGGGCTCCAGATGTTTCCTCTCACCCAGACCGTTGGTCGCCACAGCCTTCTCTCATAGGAGGATGGTGCTCTGTTACCAGGCCTTGAGTGGAGGCCCTGACTCCCGTCTCTCCTCACCCTTCATTCCTCGGGGAGCCAGAGATTCCCCTCTTATCATCCTGACTGGAGAGGATTTAAGTTGAAAGGGACCGGGCCCCTTTCAAGCTGAAACCTCACTGTCGCCAGATACTTGAGTGTATTTTCAGCCAAGCAGCCTAGGTGAAGAGACAAGTATTTGTCAGACTGGGACCAGGTTGCCTCCTCAGCAGAGGGGGGCTGAGCAACTGTAACCCCAGCTGGGAGTACATGCTTTTGAATTATGAGGAATGTGAACAACTTCAAAGCTAATGAACATTAAATTCCTTCCCCATTCTAACAAATTCAATTCAACTCTGTCAGTGTATGTTTCTATGTTTTATGTCATTACTGTGTACAAAGCGCTATGGATTTTCCAACCATTTTTTGTTGTGATTGTTCAATGAACATCTTCTATGCATTAGAGATCTTGAACACTGGTCATTTTTAATGGGAGCATAGTGTTCTGCTGCCGTTATGCTGTGGAATTTGAATATCCCCTAGGTTTGAACATTCAGATGGGTCCTAATTTTTCACCTTTGTGTGAATAGCATTGTATAGACATTTTTGTAAAAACTGCATTTTCTTCTCTATTTACTCAGAGTACATTCTAAAAATAGAACAAAGGCTTTTCGAGCTCTTGTTACATAGTACCAAATCATTGTTTCAAAAGAGGAAATAATTAATCAATATGTAATGCTGACATTAGTTTTTAAGGGAACGATTTTCTCCATAACATTGTCAGCTTTGACTTTTTATCATTATGACTTATTTCTGCCAGTCTGGTAATTGTTCCACAGCACCGTAAGTTAATTTTGCATTTTCTAAGTTACTGTTAATGCCATGGGTCTTCCCAAGGGATATATTTGGCTCAGTGTTACTCTCCTTAATTTGGAAGTTCATCTCCTTCATTTGCTTTCATTTTATGTTTATTGTGTAGTCAGATTTCACGAGCATATTCACATGTTGTATGATTTCCCTTAGCAAGCATTTCCCTGGGCAGCCCTTGCCTCCAGTATATCTTCTTTAGATTCAAGTTGTAGTTCTGCACTGGCTACATATTCTAATAATTTGGGGGAGATTATAGTCCTGGTGTGGTGCTGTGGGTTAATGCACTAGACTGCAAAGTCAGTTTGAACTGCAAGGTTGGTGGTTCAAACTCACCAGTCGCTCCTTGGAAACCCTCTAGAGGGTCGCTATGGGTTGGAACTGACTCAATGGCACTTAACAACAACAACATAGTTCTTTTTAAATATCAAAACCCAGATCCCACTAAGAAAATACTAGAGGAACTGAGGATATTGCTGGTCTCCCATTACAGATAGAGACTGAGACATATCACTTGATCAAGAAGCCAGATCCTCTATCCAATGACTGAAGTCTGTAAGCCAACAAATAGTCATGACGCACCTACTTCATGTTAGGCATTCTGCTAGGGATAGGAGAAAGTTGAAATAAAAGCTATGGTCCCTTCTTCCAAGAGGGTCACACCCTGGTCAGAGGAAGAGACAGTTCAGTGTAGTGGACTCAGTGCATGGGGTAACTGTGAGGACACCATCCAGGGGAGAGGTTCCATGAAGGCTTGTTGGAAGAGGTAGCAAGATGCTGGGTCTTGGACAACAAAGAAGAGCTATCTAGATAAAGGGAACAGGGACCAAAGAGTTTGAAACAGAGGAACAGCATGTGCAAAGACAAGGAACGGAACATGAGAATGCAAAGTACAGTTCATTCTCATTTATCACAATAGTTCATTCTACACAATCCCTAGGAGGGCTGGATTAGTGAATGCAGAACCAGCCTTGTTTGACTTCAGCTGGGAACATACATATTGGGTGATTTATCTTTGTCACCATTCTGTATGTGCCTGTCTGAAAATGTCCAGGGAAGTGCTGTGAGTATTGATTTATGTTGTTGTTGTTGTTGTTGT
>NW_006408725.1:259990-281012 GCF_000296735.1 Chrysochloris asiatica
GTTTGGTTTTATGTCTATACTGTCTCTTTAAATTTCAATGTCAATCTTGATACAATCCTGATATATGGGTTACAAATAAATTTTAATAAATAAATTATCAAATATAGAATCTGCAAATAATGAGGATTGCTGTATGTTCAGAGGGTTGCAAAAGAGGTTCTTAGAAGGAAGAGCAAGGGACTGGAGTCACATTGCCAAGGCTGGAATCCCAGTTCTACAGCTTTGTTACATTGGGCAATGTATTTAGTCTCTTTATACTTCAATTTCAAGGAGCTCTGGTAACGTAGTGGTTACGAGTTGGGCTGCTAAACTCAAGGTCAGCAGTTCAAAACCACCAGCCATTCTACGGGAAAAAGATGAAGCTTTCTGCTCCCATAAAGATTTACACCTTCAGAAACCCTATGTAGAGTCGGAACCGACTCCACGGCACACCATCACCACTACCACTTACTCCAGTCCCATCACCTGGCTGTCAGTGTGTCTTACCACGGTGGCTTCCATGTTGCTATGATGCTGGAAGTTATAACACTAGTATTTTAAATACCAGCAGGGTCATACGTGGTGGACAGGTTTCCAGGAAGCTTCCAGACTAAGTCAGGCTGAGAACAAAGGTCTGACAATCTACTTCTGAAAATTAGCCAACAAAAATCCTGTGGCTCACAACAGAGTATTGTTTGATCTGGCGCTAGAAGATGGGCTCCTTCAGTTGAAAGACAGTCAAAATACACAGTGGCCACATGGACCTAAGCATGCCAACAATTGTGAAGATGGTATAGGACTGGATCTTGTTTCATTCTCTTATACATGGGGTCCAGCCTACTCAGCAGAAACTGACACCAACAAGCTCTGATTCCCCCATCCACAAGATGATGAGCATTACCATGTGATAGCTCAGAAGGTGACCATAAAGATCTGTTGAGATAATCTTTGCAACTCAATAGAGTACTTGACATATTGTAAATATTCAATGAGTGTTGGCTATTATTCTTGAGTTAAGTGTAACATTTTGGAAGAAGTGCATGGTGGCCTTATATTTTATACTAAGATGTTTTGATTATATTTGTTGTTGTTGAGTAGGTTCCGACTTATGTGACCCTGAATAGGGTTTCCAAGGAGCAACTGGTGGGTTTGAACTGCTGACCTTGTAGTTAGCAGTCCAGTGTTTATCTTATAGCACCAGCACCGAACCGGGACTCCTTTAATTATACTGTTGTTGTTAAGTTCCATTGAGTCAGATCTGACCATAGTGACCCTGTATAGGGTTTCCAAGGAGCATCTGGTGAATTGAAACCTCAGACCTTGTGGTTCAAACCAACTCTGTGGTCCAGTGCTTTATCCTACAGTGCTGCACCAGTAAGTAAACCAATCAAAGGCTGGATCAGATTTAGTTTTCAGAAAAGTTAATTGGACAACAGAGGGGAAACGGATATGAATGAAAATAGCAGAGGCTAAGAAATCAGTCTTTCAAACTCAAGGGAGAGATGATGAGTGCTTGAAATACGGCAGCCACAGAGAGGATGAAGAGGGAAGATCGGGAAGATCTATGGTTGAATGACTAGGCTTGATGGTTTATTATGTGTGAGAAGGCAGAAGAGAGAGTAGCATTTGATGATTTCTGATTCTGCCCTCCCCAAATCTATTTCTGATCTCAGCCAGATCAAACAATCACATCCTTCACAAGCGAGCTCTGTCATCCCTGCTCTTCATGGATCCTAGTGACTGAGTTCCTAGGAAGACAGTGGAGAAAGAACACAAGAGGTTCTTGTTTCCAAAGCTGGGCTAGATATTACACCTCTCCCCAAGGAAATGAGCTCAGTTTCCTCTACCCTCCCTTTTGCAAAAGAAATCTCAAGCTTGGAGGTTTGGAACCCAGCTCCAAGAACCCTCACTAAAATCCACCCTCAAGCATCCAGATGTCTTGGACTGTTAATAGCGTCCATCTCTGCCTGGGGATGGATGTGCTTTGCAGAGAGGAAGTGGCTCAAACCAGATATGACTTTGTTTGTTTTCTTTGTGAAGAAAAGGGAGCATTTTACACTCCTGTCATTTATTTTTCAGAGATCACACAGATATTTTTAATTCCTCTAGTTTCCTGCTGTCTACAGGTGTTTCCTATGGTATTGCTGTCAGGAAGGACAGAACCATGACATAATCAGCTTTGTTCCTGAGATTTCCAAAAAGGCTCCCTGCCCTGACTTGTGTGTGCCATCTCACCACCCCTTTGAACAGGTGGGGTAAACACAGTTCCTAGTCTCAGCCTGTGCAGTGCTCTTCACTGTTCAACTTGTGGTGAAGGGCAGGCTCTGAGATGAGGCACACGTGGGAGATTAGGAAAGGAGGACATCTTTGATCTCCAGCAATACTTTGTGGTTGTTGACTGAGCCACCATTAATGATAGAGCCACCAGGGTGGTCCAGTAAAATTATTCTTTGCTTCTCATATGTGGAGGAAACCTCCTATCTCCAACCAATTACAACAACCCTGTAGATGAGGATGCGTTTGTTACTGTAAAGGCAGACTCCTTGGTCATTTTTACATGCTATGTGTAAATGAAAACTTTTTTGGGGAAAAACATTGTTTTCCATGCACTAAATCAAATCCAAACCTTTTGCCATTAAGTTCATTTCAGCTCATAGTAAGCCTGTTGTTTTGTTAATTACCATCGAGTTGGTTCCAACTCATAGCCACTTTGTACAGGGTTTCTGAGGAGCGGCTGGTAAGTTTGAATTGCAGATCTTGCAGTTCAAAACAGACTTTCAGTCCAGTATTTATCCTGCAGCGCCACACTAGGACTCCATAGTGACCCTAGAGGAAAGAATAGAACTGCACTAAGGTTTTCCAAGGCTGTAATCACGGAAGCAGCAGTCAAGAGATCAGACGACGGACGTATTGCATTAGGCAAATCTGCTGCACAGGAACTTTTTAAAGTGCTAAAGAGCAAAGATATCAGCTTGAGGACTAAGGTGCGCCTGACCCAAGCCATGATATTTTCAATAACCTCATATACATGCAAAAGCTGGACAGTGAATAAGGAAGAATGTAGAAGAAGAGTAGTTGACATATTGTAAATATTCAATGAGTGTTGGCTATTATTCTTGAGTTAAGTGTAACATTTTGGAAGAAGTGCAGCCAGAGTGCTCCTTAGAGGCCAAGATGGCCAAACTTCGTCTCTCATACTTTGGACATATTGTCAGGAGGGAACAGTCGCTGGAGAAGGATATCATGTTTGGTAAGATAGAGGGTCAGAGAAAAAGAGGAAGACACCCCAACGAGATGGATTGGCCAGGTGGCAGCATCGATGGACTCAAGTGTGGCAACAGTAGTGAGGTTGGCCCAGGATCGGACATTGTTTCGTTCTGCTGTGCATAAGGTCACTATGAGTCGGTGCTGACTCAATGGCACATAACAACAACAATCGTTATAAGGCACATAGCCATTTGAACTGCAAGGTCAGTGGTTCAAGCTCACCAGCTGTTCCTCAGAAACTCTATATGGGTTGCTATGGGTAGGAATTGATTCCACGACACTTAACAACAACAACAACAATCTTTATGGAGCCCTGGTGTGGCACTGTGGGTTAATGTGCTGGATTGCAAAGTTGGTTTGAGCCTCAAAGTCGATGGTTCAAGGTCACCAACCTCTCCTTGGAAACCCTATACAGGATCGTTATGGGTCGGAACTGACTCCATGGCACTTAACAACAACAGCCTTTGTAAAGGACTCCTGCTGTGGCACTGTAGGATAAGCACTGGACTGCTAACCACAAGGTTGGTGATTCAAACCCACCAACAGCTCCTCCGAAACCCTATACAGGGTCACAGCGAGTTGGGATTGACTTGATGGCACTTACCAACAATAATCTTTATGGAAGCAAACTGCGGCATCTTTCTCCTGCGGAGAAAGTTGGTGGGTTCAAACCATTGAACTATTAGTTAGAAATTAAGCATTTAATCTGTTTTGTTGCTGTTAAGTGCTGTCGAGTCAATTCCGACCCACAGCGACCCTGTATAGGGTTTCCAAGGAGCAGCTGATGAGCTTGAACCACCGACCTTGCAGTTCAAACTACTTTGCAGTCTGACACATTAGCCCACAGCACCACACCAGGCACCACCTTCATATGCACTAGAGAAATCCGTGATAGGAAATCCTTTTTTAATGTAAGAAACCGTTATTAAAGCAATATAATCACCTTCAGATAATCTATTTTACAGCATACATGCATTTATGAGGATACACGTCTGCCTTTTAGGAGAGATGGAACAAATATTTATTGAACACTTTTATGCTAGTTTACCTTTCAAAGGATCTAGTAATGTTCACATTACTGGATGAGGAGCAGAAGCAGGACTGGAACCTAGATCTTTTCATCCTGATTGAGGATCTATATAATTATCTCCCTCACAATTTAATGAGGAGATAATAACACTTTTGATGTTAGTGATGTAAATATAATCATTAATAATAAAATATATTAAACAAAGTTGCTTTCTAGAGGGTCTAGGAAAACAGGGTTACTATGAAACAAAGCAGCCTCCCCATAAATCACAGGTAGCAAGCTGGTTTCCTTCTGGACAAAAGCAGCTGGCTGAAATCTCCCTCCCTTCACTGAGGTTCTCTCTCTCTTAATTTAGCTGATATTAAAAATCAATTGATTATACTTTTAAAAAAAGGAAAAATCATATCACTTGATGATACTTGGCTTTGAATGATCTTTTGAAAACAGACCGAATTTGTGACCTAGGCAGGGAGTGGGCTGGAGCTGAGAAGTGCTGACTCCTTTTATTTGGGTGGGCACAGGCCTCTCCCAACCCCCACCCTCCCACCCTCTTACACCACCTGCCTGGCTTCTGAAATCATTCAGTTCACAACACCAGCCCAAGAAGAACTAGGCAGGGAGCCGTAGAGACAGGTTATAAAGGTAAACGTTGATCAGAATAGGGCTTCCCACTGGGGAGATCTCTGTTCCCATCTACTCTGAAGGGAGTGGTTGTCCCCAGGTGACAAGCTGTGTTCTCAGGACAGCAGCCCCTCTTCAGGTGCTTGACTTCCTCATGAAGTTACATTATCTGCCACTGTGCAGACTAGAAACAGATTTCATAGAAGGCAGGATGGTGGCTTTCTTAGTTTCCTGGGGCTGTTAAAAGAGAAATACCACATGTGGGTGGCTTTAAAGAACAGAAATGAATATTTCTCACAGTTTTGGAGAGTAAAAGCCTCACGTGCTGATTTTTTCCTGGATAGTAGTCCTGGGTGTTCCTTCGTTCTGTGGCTTTGTAAGCTCATCCTCACATGGCATCTGCCTTTCCCCCTAATGCTCATGTCTCAGAGTGATTAGGGTTAGGACCAGTATGACCACAATCAATTGGCTGACTACATTGTATTGCATTATAGAAGGTCACATATATTAGATCACATTCACAAGTATACAGGTTAGGATTCCAACACATATATTTTATGGGGAAGGAAACACTATTCAGGCACAATGGCATAGTGTTAATTAAGAGTTAAACTGGTCACGTTTTGGTAGCGTAGTGGTTACGAATTGGGCTGTGAACCTTAAGGTCAGCGGTTCGAGACTACCAGCCGCTCCGCGGGAGAAAGATAAGGCTTTCTACTCCCGTAAAGATTTACACCCTTGGAAACCCTGTACAGGGTCGCTATGGAATGTGCTCAAGGTTGTATGTTGGCTCTTTTGGACTTGTATTAACCCTTTTTTATCCCATGGGACATATAGTACCCACCTACATTTACTGTTTCTGTGGTTTAGTGGGAAGCTGCTATCCCATTTTTAGTGTGTGCTGCCATCTGGTGGGGTATGAATCTGAAGAAACCGTCTTCATTCCATAAACCTCAGCACCAGAGACCCCTTGGTATATATGTGTCCCACTACCTCTATCAAGGTATGATGTCCAGGTATGATGCTGTAGAATAAACATTGGACTGCTAACTACAAGGTTGGTGGTTCTAACCCATGGGCTGTTTCTTGGAAACCCTATACAGGGTTGCTATGAGTCAGAACTGACTCGACACTTAAAAACAACAAAAAGTTGTATCAAAATCCATATTTATTCAAAATAGTTTGTTTTCATTTTAAATGCTTTTCATTACTGAAAACACATGGTTTCAACAACAAAAATAAAAAAAACAAATAATTCAGTCTTGAAAGGATTAACTTTCTTCAGCTTCAACTTGAGCTTGCAATATGAGCAACTGATAAAGCAGATAGATGATACTGAGTTTCTTCATTGTCTCCTTCTACAAATGTAGTCCATTTTGATTCCTCTGTATTGCATCTGGCTAGGTCCACATATATGTTGTTGTTAGGTGCCATCGAGTTGGTGCTAACTCATGGTGATCCTATGCACAACAGGATGAAACACTGACCAGTCCTGCACCAGTCTCACAATCTTTGTTAAGCTTGAGTCCACTGTTGCTGTCACTGTGCCAATCCATCATCTCGTTAAGGATTTTCCTCTTTTTCACTAACCCACCATTTTACCTAGTTTGATATCCTTCTCCAGGGATGGGTCCCTCCTGACATGTGTCTGATATATGAGAGACAAAGTCTCACCATTCTGGCTTCTATGGAGCATTCTGGCTGTACTTCTTCCGACAGAGTTGTTTGTTCTTCTAGCAGTCCATGGTACTTTCAATATTCTTCTCTAACACCATAACTCAAATATATCAATTCTTCTATGATCTTCCTTATTCACTGTCCAACTTTCATATGCATATGAAGCTATTGAAAATACCATGACTTGTGTCAGGTCTTCTGTAGTCCTCACGCTGACATCTTTGCTCTTGAACATTTTAAAGAGGTCTTGTTCAGCAGATTTGCCTAATGCAATACATCATGTTATTTCTTCACTGCTGCTTCCATGAGTGTTGACAGTGGATCCATGCATAGTGGCTGTTTATGTTGTAGAAAAAAAGGTATTTCCAATGAATATAGGTCATTGTTTTGCAAAATTCTATCATGTGATCTCTGGCATCATTTCTGTCACCAAGGCCATATTTTCTAACTATTGGTCCTTCTTCTTTGTTTCCAACTTTTGCATTTCAATTACCCATAATTGTCAATGCATCTTGATTGCATATTTGATTGTTTCAGACTGCAAAAGTTGGTAAAAATCTTCAATTTCTTCAACTTTGATATGAGTGGTTGGTGGATAAATTTGAATGACTAATACCTATATGACTGGGTCTTCCTTATAGGCATATGGATATTATTCTGTCACAAACAGCATTGTATTATTTCAGGATAGATCTTGAAATGCTCCTTTTGGTAATGAATGCAATGTAATTCATTTCACTTTAGTTACTCTACATGAGAAAGCTGGAAAATGAATAAGGAAAATTGAAGAAGAATTGATGTATTTGAACTATGGCATTGGCAAAGAATATTAAACATACTGCAAGTAAAACAAACCTGTCTTGAAAAAAGTGCAGCCAGACTAGTAAGACTTTTTTTTAGACATGTTATCAGGAGGGATCAGTCCCTGGAGACGGACATCATGCTTGGTAAAGTAGAGTCAGTAAAAAAGAAGACCCTCAACAAGATGGACTGACATAGTGACAGCAACTGTGGGCTCAAGACAGCAACAATTGTGAGGATGGTGTAGAACTAAACAGTGATTTGTTCGATATGAGTCAGAACCAACTTGAAGGCATCTTCTACAACACAAGGAGTCCTGGTATGGTGCTACAGGATAAGCACTGGACTGTTTAAGTCAATGTTGGCAGTTCAAACCCATTAGTGGCTTCTCAGAAACTATACAGGGTTGCTATGAGTTAGAACTAACTTGATGGCACTTAACAACAACAACACAGTGTATCAGCATGTGACCATGGAAAAACTACTTTATCTCTATGCTTCAGGTTCCTCCCATGTAAAATGGGACCAATAATATGATAATGTCTAATTCCTAGGGCTGTCAAGAGTGTTAAGTGATTGCATATCTGTGAAGTGCCTTACATAGAGTAAGCACTCAACCAGGATGGGCTCATGTCCCCTTTCACCTTTCCAAGACTGATGAATACGTGGGCCCTTGAGGACAGAGTCTCTATATCACCAGTGATGTAGAGAAGTCTGGGTAGCGTTCCTGTAGACCAATAGAGGATAAAGGGCATTGCCTAGTGGAAACACTTCTGTTTGCATCTCCTTTCCCTTGTCTTGTAATTTGTTTTTCTCAGAATCAGAGATAAGATGGAAAGGGGAAAGCATAGACAGGGATAGTTCCATTTGAGTTTCAGATGGATCATTTTCTTGAGCAGAGAGCAACAAGGGATGGCATTTGAAAATGTGTTTGGGGCTATTGCAAATGGGTAGATTGAGCTAGATTTAAGTATGTCTCATACTTCCTAAAACCAGCTTCAATGTGCTTACATTTAAACTTACAAAATATCTTCATGGAATTATTGTTGTTGTTGTTAGGTGCCATTGAGTTGGTACTGACTCATAGTGACCTTATGCGCAACAGAACAAAACACTGCCTGATTCTGGGCCAACCTCACTATTGTTGCCACGCTTGAGTCCATCAATGCTGCCACTTGGCCAATCCATCTCGCTAGGAGTCTTCCTCTTTTTCTATGACCCTCCACCTTACCAAACATGATATCCTTCTCCAGCAACTGGTCCCTCCTGACAATATGTCCAAAGTACAAGAGACCAAGTTTGGCCATCCTGGCCTCCAAGGAGCACTCTGGCTGCACTTCTTCCAACACAGATCTGTTGGTTCTTTTGGCAGCCTATGGTACTTTCAATATTCTCCTCCAACACCATAACTCAAAAGCATCAATTCTTCTATGGTCTTCCTTATTCATTGCCCAGCTTTCGCATGCATATGAGGTTATTGAAAATACCATGGCTTGGGTCAGGCGCACCTTAGTCCTCAAGCTGACATCTTTGCTCTTCAGCACTTTAAAAAGGTCTTGTGCAACAGATTTGCCTAATGCAATACGTCGTTTGATTTCTTGACTGCTGCTTCCATGAGAGTTGATACATGATACAAGAAGAATGAAGTCCTTGACAACTTCAATCTTTTGTCCATTGATAAGAATGTTGTGTATTGGTCCAGTGGTGAGGATTTTTGTTTTCTTTACATTGAGATGTAATCCATATGGAAGGCTGTGCTCTTTGATCCTCATTAGTAAATATTTTAAGTCCTCTTCACTTTGAGCAAGCAAGGTTGTATCATTTGCATATCGCAGGTTGTTAATGAGTCTTCTTCCAATCCTGATGCCACATTTTTCTTCATAGAACCCAGCTTCAAATTCATGGAATTATTAGTCACCTCATATGTTTCTCACTTTCCTTCTGGGCTCATGTGCTTTGTCCCAGGCACTCAGCACCTGAAGTTGATATTTTAAGGAGGCTGATAACTTGCTCAGCATTGTTTGTTTCCCAGTTCAAACCCCACTTTCCCAGAGGGTGAGGATCAGTGCTTGGAATTCTCATTTTAGTATTTTTTTAAATGTACTTTATTTGATGTTTTCATTTTGTGTATCTTGGCAACTTGCCTTCATTCCCTTAAATATATAACATGGACAGCCCTCTGAATCAGTTCTAAATTATTCATGCAAACACACACATACATCATTTTACAGATCTGAGATCAAAACTAGTCTGCTAGGTTTTTATGGGCAGTGTTCTTACAGAGTAAACCTGCCCCATGGGGAATCTTTACATTAATATGCACATTTGTGTATATAAGTATATACATACATTTAGGAGCTAGGGATTTTTTTGTTTTGTTTTTAGTTGCTACGTTGTAAAACTGGGGTCATATTAAACAAACCTCTTTGCACATACTATTCTCATTTTATGATCATTCATGGAAGTTTGGAGTGCTCTGACTCATTCTTTTTAATGGTTTCATAATGACTTGTTCTGTGTGAATAAACCATCTCCCTTTTTATGGGTATTCACTTTGCTTTGAGTGTTTTGCCACTATAAACCAGGCTTATACACTGGTGCTTTTATGTCAATGGGATAGAATCTCAGGACATCTGTAATCTAATGTAGTAAACACTGTCAGATTATTTTAAAACAGGCTGGCACAACTCACATTTCCAACAGTAATATATGAGAATGCCCGAAAAGCATAAAGAGAAGCCTCAAGGCTAACTTGACAATTGCCATTAAATCAATTCTGATTCGTGACGACCCCTGTGTATCACAGGAACTGTGCTCCTCACAACCAGTAAGTTTGAGCACCTTCTTCTGCTCTTGAACTTTCTGAATTTGCTTTTCTATGCACTTTGTTATGTATTTATTGTTCTTGTCATTTTCTGAGCATGCTATTTATCACATAGATATTATCTCATTCTCATCTGTGTTAAAAATACTTTCCCAGATACATGTTTTCTCTGAATTTCATTTATAGTACTTTTTGCCATTAAAAGAGTTTTGTTTCTATAGTTAGAGTGTTTATTTATTTATTTTTTTCGTATAAGTCTTCTGGGATTTCTGTCTTAGTTAAAAAGGGAAATGCTTCGTTTTAACACTCTTTGTTCTTATCCCATCCTTTGCTGTTGTATCCTAAGTTTCAGGAAAGTAATCTCCATTTTCCTTCAAAATGTGGTGAACCCCAGAGCCAAGTGTGGGAATCCAACAGAGCATGCTGGGAACTGTTATCACAGGCTCCCCTCAGACCACGTGCCCTTCTCTGGCTAGATCATATAGCTGATACCAGTCTGGGATTTTTCTGTCTCCTCCTCTTAGCTTCTGTCTTCTCTTTTCTTCCCAGACAGCCCCCTCCCCCTACTTGCTCCTTAAACGGAAGTTTTCCTTCCATTTTCCCAGCTCTTTTTGATACTTTGTCTTTCTCTGTGGCAGGAGAGATGTGGAATGTCTCCAAACTTCCCATGACCCTGCTCTAGAGCTTACACAGGTCATAGAGTCCTCCCTACCATCTTAGTCCAATGCACCACCCTTCCCTGGTCATCTACCTTTCTCTCCAAATGGTTGTTTGTATCACCGTGGGGATTGCCTGGAATCTCTCCTTGGGTATCTTGGTTTGCATGGTAAGATTTCAAGACAAGTGGTTTTCCTTCAGGGACCGTTGTGGTGCAGTGGTTAAGTGCTTTGCTGCTTACTGAAAGGTTGACAGTTTGACCCCACCAATCACTGTGTGCGTGGCTGTCTGCATCTGCAAAGATTTGTTCTTGTAAACTCGATGGGGCTCTTCTTCTCTGTCCTATTGGGTCACTGACTCGGAATCAACTTGGTGGCAATAGGCCTGGTTTTGTTTTGGGTTTGATTTCCCTTAAACTCTTTGCCAACTGTCACTTCAGTATACATTCCAAGTAATGTGGCTTAATGTTTAATAATAGCTTGTACTTGCTGTTGTAAAGTTGAGTTGATTCCAACTCATAGCGATCCTTATAAGATTTCTGAAGCTGTAAATTTTTGCGAGAACAGAAAGCCTCATCTTTCTCCCATGGAGCAGTTGTTATGAGTCAAGCTCTTTACATGTGATTTCTTATTTGATTCTTACACGAGCCTATGACCTAAGTGTTCTCGATGAACCAGTGACCAGTTGTCATTAAGTCAGTTCTGACTCATGGCGACCCCTGGGTTTCACGCTATGCTCCATAACATCTTCAATGACTGAAGTTTCCAAAGTAGGTCACTAGGCCTCTGAGTGGACTCAAACCTCCCACCTTTTGCACATTAACCATTCACACCACCCAAGGACTCCAGTTTACAGGTGAGGTCCCTGAAATCTAGAGGTTAAGTTTCCTGCCCCAAATCACATAACTAGCCAGGAGCAGACACTGTACACAGCACCCACAGAGCCTGTCTTACCACCTCATCCCGCCCCCTACTTCTCTTTCATGGGTCCTCATTGGGCTGCTCCTTTAATCCCTTAATCATGCCCACTATGATAGGTCATCTCTGTCATTGTCTTCTTAATCAGCACTTTTATTTTTATCTACCTTTGCTTCATATTTCCCCAACTGGACTATAGAATTCAACAAAGCAGGGAGCATGACTTAGTTTCTCTGTAACTTTCCCCTTATTTTCTGATAAGGGCCCTGGTGCCACAGTGTTTAAGTGCTCAGATGATTACCAAAAAGTTGGTGGTTTGAACCTACCAGTCTTACCATAGGAGTTTGCTTCCTGAAAGATTTACAGCCATGGAAATGCTATGGGGCAGTTTTAGCTTGTCCTGTAAGGTCAGTGTGAGTCAGAATTGCTATGAGTAGGATCTACAGGAGTGAATTTGGCTTGTGGCATTTATTGATTGATTGCTTTTTATTTTTCAAGATTTCTTCTGGCCTCCACCAAAATAAGGTTTAAGCAAGACTTCCATAGGACATGGAATCTTCTTTCTTTGTATGATTAAAAATGGGTATAACTACACATTTGCTAATTCAAACAATTCCTCCAGGGACATTGATTATGGCTCTGGTAGCGTAGTGGTTACGAATCGGGCTGTGAACCACAAGGTCAGCAATTCGAAACTACCAGCTGCTCTGCAGAAGAAAGATGAGGCTTTCTGCTCCCGTAAAGATTTACAGCCTCGGAAACCCTGTTCAGGGTCGCTATGGGTCAGAACCAACGCCACAGCATTTAACAACACCATCATATTATATAACCATCACCACTGTCATTTTCCAAACGATTTGATACTGAATCATCTTAAATCTTACTTGCTGTAAAATGTTTACAACTTTGAGACTACAGATCTGCCTAACAGAGGTCTTGACCATCAAACCAATTCTAATCCCAACACGGACCAATTCCTGACCTACTAAGTAAAATCAATGGAAAGTACAAGTAGAAACAATACGCGTTGGTTTGCAAGGCACTTCCCACCCACATAATTTCACTTAATCTCCATAATGACCCATGTTCAGAGGAAGAAAATGAGGGCTAGAAGAGATAAATTGTTTATTCAGTGTTACAGTGCTGTGAGAGGCAGACCCTGTGAGTCTAAGTCTTTCACTCTCCCTGAATCCCTGCCAGTTGAGGTTTGGGTTCCAGATTGGTTGCGGAAGGACCAGCATAGACCAGTGACATGTTGTGGGCTGGAAATGAGTACCATTTCTGCGCTCTACTTTCTGTGGGTCCTTTTGCAACCTCAGAGCCACTCTGTGAAGTGGGTTCAAGGCACCAAGAGTAGGATCCTCTGTCCTCAAAAAACCATGCAGCCCCAGCTTGGGCTCTGTGGAGGCAACTCAGAGGTATGAGTGGCGTGGTGCCAGGTGATGGGATAAAGCACTGTCTGGACAGCCCAAGATAAGAAAACCAACCCAGCGTGTGAATCATCTGCCTAAATACCTACACCAGGAGCAGATTGGCTGGTGCCCAAAAAAGAGAATTCTTGCACAGTGGACGGTAGTATAGATGCTGTGAGGAGGAAGCTGGTTTCTTTGTATCTTAGATCTTGTAAATGCTGTTTCTTGGGGTTGGCATTTAGTATATTCCTGTACTTGATGCTAGAAGGACCCTTCTTGGGTTTCCTATGAGGATATAACATGCAGGTTGGCTGGCAGGCAGCCCTGTGTAGGCTAACCTCTGCTCAGAGCCAGGGAGCCCCTAGGGGCAGTGTGATCTCTCCTCCTTCCCCCAGGATCCCTGAGGAGCCAGTGAAGAGCCCTGTTGATGTCTTCTCCAAGTGCTCTGCCTCAACTCTTCCAGCTTTAGAACCATGACACTGTCAAGCTGGCCAAGGGGCTGAGCCCATGATGCCCTTGATGTAGCGCCAGCACCAGTTGCTGCCGAGTTGGATCTCCATGTGCATTCCACAGGTTTGGAAATAGATCACCAAGCCTTTCTCTGGATGGATTCAAACGGACTGAATTTGAACTGCCAACCATTGGGTTAGTAGTTGACAGCACACAGGGACACCTCTTGTTGTTAAGTGCAGTTAAGTCGGTTCCGATTCTTTGCAACCCTGTGTAGAGTTTTCAAGGAATGGTTGGTGAGTGTGAACTACTGACCTTGTGGTTAGTCCAGTGCTTATCCTACAGTACCATACCAGGACTCCAAGTTCCCCTGGTGTAGCAGACAGCAAAAATGCAACACACTGAAAGGATGTGCATGCATGAAGAAAAACAAAATCTGTCATCACTCCTTCTCTGTACTTCCCTGAGGCAGCCAAAGTGAGGGTCTGTTTTTCCCCAGCTGGGTGGCTGCACTCCTAGGGAGGAACAAAACTCTCTCTCCACTGTTCCCATTGACTGTTTTTCTTTACAGTTATACTTCCTTAGGCCTTGTGTCCTTTGACTCATCTTGGACATTGCCTTTTTCACAGGATTTCCACCCACTTTTTGCTTGTTTTTCAGAGCCCTCTGAGGCTATTTGAGCCACACCATCCTTTGCTCCTGAAACCTTCCTTTCCAGAAGAATAGCTGAACCAGTCAGGGCTGCTAATTTAGAATGAAATTTGGGAGCTAAAGTTGCACATTCTATTTCTGAGTAAAGAATGGCAGCAGGCTCTAACTCCTAGAACTTTCTTATGGAGGAGAAGGAGCCAGAGGAGTGGTGGGATTTTTTACTTGTGAAGAGCAGGGCAGAAAGATGTTCAGGGGGAGGGAGTGGGGGAGACAGTGCTGCCTTTCCTTAGGAGACTGAGTTTTCTGCCTGAACTGAGGGTCATCACCTCTGGTTTCATCTACAGAAACATTATCCAGCTTTTCCCAATTTTCTTCACAGTGCTGTTAGAGTTGAGAGAGAGAGGCCTCATGGCACAGATAAGAGATGGAAGGACCTGGGAAGGAGTAGTGAATGCACACAACTCTCATGCCTGCTCGGTCAGTGGTCTCCCACCCCACCTCCACCCTCATCCTCTGGGCTGCTCAGCTCTTGAAATGACTTTTCTGGGCCTTCCCTTCTGACTCTGCGTGACAGAACATATCTGCTGAGAGACTTGACCTCTTAGCCCCACTTCCTACACCATTTGGAGCTGGACAAGGCCCCCGGAGAGCTACTCAAACTTTTCACTCACAGTAGCCCCTGAGGGCCCCACTCCCACTTGAGAAATTATCCTGGTCCAGCTTGGATTTGCAGGGGGCAGACACAGCCCTGAAACCCTGGCCATACCGTTAAGGCCATCTTCATACCAGGGTTTCCTTTTATGTTCTCTTCATAGTACAAGTTCCTGGTGGAAAAAAAGAAGGCCCTCCCCCAGCTACAGAAGCCAGAAGCAGGCTTCTCTCTGCCAGCTGGTCCCTGCCCTGATTACCCCACCCCACATCCTCTAGACATCCGGATGACCCCGGTGCATGAATGGCCTTGCTGTGAGGATACTGATGGCTAGAGTCCAGAATCACAGTCCAGTTAG
Organism: Chrysochloris asiatica; assembly: GCF_000296735.1. Classification (NCBI taxonomy): domain Eukaryota; kingdom Metazoa; phylum Chordata; class Mammalia; order Afrosoricida; family Chrysochloridae; genus Chrysochloris; species Chrysochloris asiatica. The sequence continues at coordinate 275,284 of NW_006408725.1, forward strand.
CCCGCCTGTTCACTTGTATAATTCAGACTCACTTTTGTGAATCCCTATGGCACTAAGATGCAACGCCAAACCACCTGATTGTTTCTGCAAGGTGGAAATGAAGGAGACTGGACCAAAGAAGACCCCCATCCCCACCCCACACTCTGCCTTGCAATATTTTAGGGCCTGGTATCCCTATGAGGAGTGCAAAGGAGACCACCTACTTGTGCCAGTCAGTATCCTAGGGGACATAGCATCAATGACAAGAGAGTGAAAATGGGAAGAAACTTATCCTGTGCAAGGCACTGTACTGGCACTTTGTATGCATGATCTCATTTAGACTTTGTTATAACAATTTCTAAGAATTAAGTGCAATTGTTGTTTTGACTCATAGCAACCCTGTATAGGGTTTCCAAGGATCTTTCAGTTAGCAGTCCAGTGCTTATCCTACAGTGCCATACCAGGAGGCTCAGTGAGGTTAAGTGTTTTGCCTAACATTACCTATCTAGTAAAGGACAGGGTACAGACTTGGATTCAAATGGTGTAATCAAACAATATTTCTTAATGCCCTCACAACTCTTTTACAAAAAATCCACTACCAGCTCATTTGTTGTTGTTGTTGTTGTTGTTAAGTGCTGTCGAGTCGGTTCTGACCCATAGCAACCCTATCAAGGGTTTCCAAGGAGTAGCTGGTTAGTTTGAACTGCCGACCTTGAGGTTCAAACCTATTTTGCAATCTAGTGCATTAACCCACAGTGCCAAACTGCCAATGCATAGGGAGGGACCTTATCTATGGTTTCCAAGACTGTACATCTTTATGGGAGCAGACAGCCTCATCTTTCTTCTGTGGACCAGCTAGTGGTTTTGAACCACCGGCCTTGTAGTTAGCAGCCCAATGCTTACCCCACAGTGCCACCAGGACTCCCCAGTTTGCAGCTGACACTCTGCAGTTAAGTCACTTGCCCCAAATCCCACAACCCACACACTATACAGTGGTATTCAAAGTGGTATTAAATTTCATTTTAATCAACTTTTAATCAGCTTCTAATTCTGTGCTCTCTCCATCGTTTGTGCTTTCTGAGCCCTGGTGACAGCCTGGGCTGGGCAGGGATGTCTGGGTGTGGCTTGCTCCTCGAGGGGCCAGCGACGACCCCCTTATAGTCACAGCACCTTCTTTCCAGTGCGCTGGGACCTACAAGGCTGCCATCCTGAGACTCTGATGAGTCCCCTAGCACCTGTTGTTAGTTACTATGTATGTAGAGTAGGGTTTTCAAATGTTTGACCTTTTGGAAACAGATTACCAGGCCTTTCTTCTGAGGTGCTTCTGGGTGGATTCAAACTGCCAACCTTTTGGCTAGAGGTTGAATGTTTGGTCATCTATACTACCAGTCAGGGACTCCTCCCTAGTATCTAGGACAAATGAAAGGAGACTATATATATATATATATATATATAGAGAGAGAGAGCAAGAGAGAGAGAGAGAGAGAGAGAGAGAGAGAGCTCAACATTTCAAAAAAGCTTATGATGACTTTAAAAAAATATATTTATAATCAACTATGCATGTCTTGGTATGGCTGTGTAGTATAAGCACTTCACTACAATTGGTTTGAATCGCAAGGTGGTGGTGGTGGTTATGTGCCGTGGAGTCGGTTCCTACCCATAGCAACCCTGTACAAGGTTTCCGAGGCTGTAAATCTTTACAGGAGCAGAAAGCCTCATCTTTCTCCTGCAGAACAGCTGGTAGTTTTGAACTGCTGACCTTGCGGTTTGCAGCCTGATTTGTCACCACTACACTACTAGAGCTCCTGAATTGCAAGGTTGTTGTTGTTGTAAAGTACCGTCGAGTTGATTCTGACCCATAGCAACCCTGTATAGGTTTCTGAGGAGCAGCTAGTGAGCTTGAGCCACCAACCTTGCAGTTTAAACGGCTTTGCAATCTGGGGCATTAACGCACAGCGCCACACCAGGATTCCAGGAATCGCAAGGTAGGTGGTTCAAATTCACCAGCCACTCCTCAGAAACCCTATACAGGGTCCCTATGATTTGGGACTGACTCGACAGATGTAAAAACAACAACATGCAAGGTAAAGGCCCTGGTGTAGTGCTGTAGGATAAGCACTGAACTGCTAACTGCAAGGTAGGCAGTTCAGAGTCGGGTTGTTATGGCTACGGGTCGGAACTAACTCAGCAGCACACAGTACACAACACACATACAAGGTAAAATTTGCATACAAGGGTAAGTCAAAAAGTATTCATACTATGGTTGCAGATTTCATTTTAATAAACTTTTAGAAAAGACATTATTTTTAAATGTAATCTCCTTGCTTTTCAAAACACTTTGCTCATCTGTCAATAGTTTTTGTACTACCTTATTAAAAACTGTTTTAGGCTGAGCTGTGAGCCATGAATGCCTTGCTGTCTTCACTTCTTCATCAGAGATGAATCTTGGTCCATGGAGGACTGCTTTCAGGGAACCAAACAGGTGGAAGTCTGATGGAGCAAGATCAGGACTTCAGGGAGGATGCTTAACACCTCAAAGTGTCAACAGTGTGTGCAAAGGTGTGAGGATGTGCATTGTCATGCAAGATCACAATGCCATTGGATAGCAGTCCTCTGCATTTAATCTAAGTTCAGGCTTCAGCTCTTCAGTGAGCATCTCACTATAATAAGAACTGTTGATTGTTGAACTTTTTCCCTAATAGTGTTCCAATACTGGCCCTTGAGAGTCCCAGGAAACTGTAAGCATCAGTTTTCCAACTGATAGTTGATTTTTGAACTTTATCTTGGTTGGCAATTGAGGATGTTTCCATTTCATACTCTTGCCATTTGCTCTCAGGCTTATAGTGATGAATCCATGTCTTATTCTGGTAACGATTTTTTTTAAACAAACTTTTACCTTCCTTCGAGTATCTATCCAAATGTTCACACCTGCACAGCAGTAATCTTGAATGGAAAGCACTGATAAGACAGTGTAGCCCACAGAAGTTTTAATATAACTGTTGTTGTTGTTGTTGTGAAGTGCTGGCGAGTCGATTCCGACCCATAGCGACCCTGTATAGGGTTTCCGAGGAGCAGCTGGTGAGCTTGAACCGCCGACCTGGCAGTTCAAATATAACTGTAGTGTGGATAATTTTTCACTCAACTGTACAATAAAATGCACCCATTTTTAAGTATACCACTTAATGAGTGTTGACAAAACAGTTTCATGTCACTAGAAAGTTCCCTTGTATCTTTTACAGTCAATTCTCTCCCCTTCCCACACCACCCCCCAGTTCCCGGCATACACTGATGTGCTTTCTGTCACTATAATTGGCTTGCTGTTGTTTTTTTGTTGTTGTTGTTAACTTTTGGGGGGAATTGGATGAAGGTTTACAGAGCAAATTAGTTTTCGACAATTCCTAACACATTTTGTTACATGTCAGTGACTACAATCCCCTCAACATAACAGCACTTTTCCCACTTCCTCCCTGTGTTTCCCATTTCCATTCCTCCTTTGCTAACCCTTCTTGCCTTCCAAATGTCTCTGTAGTTTTTGCCTTTTTAAGAATGTTACATTGTTGTTGTTAGGTGCCATTGAGTCAGTACCGACTCATAGCGACCTTATGCACAGCAGAATGAAACACTGTCCAATCCTGGACCAACCTCACTGCTGTTGCCACGCTTGAGTCCATTAATGCTGCCACTTGGCCAGTCCATCTCATTGGGGTCTTCCTCTTTTTCTCTGACCCTCCACCTTACCAAACATGATGTCCTTCTCCAGCAAATAGCCCCTACTGACAATATGTCTGAAGTATGAGAGATGAAGTTTGGCCATCTTGGCCTCCAAGCAGCACTCTGGCTGTACTTCTTCCAACACAGATCTGTTGGTTCTTTTGGCAGCCCATGGTACTTTCAATATTCTTCTCCAGCACCATAACTCAAAAGCATCAATTCTTCTATGGTCTTCCTTTTTCACTATCCAGCTTTCGCATGCATATGTTATTGAAAATACCATGCCTTAGGTCAGGTGCACCTTAGTCCTCAAGCTGACATCCTTGCTCTTCAACACTTTAAAAAGGTCTTGTGCAGCAGATTTGCCCAATGCAATATGTCATTTGATTTCTTGACTGCTGCTTCCATGAATGTTGATAGTTGATCTAAGAAGAGTGAAGTCCTTGACAACTTCAGTCTTTTCTCTGTTGATAAGAATGTTGCTTATTGGTCCAGTGGTGAGGATTTATGTTGTCTTTACAATGAGATGCAATCCATACCAAAGGCTGTGGTCTTTGATCTTCATCAGTAAATATTTTAAGTCTTCTTCACTTTCATCAAGCAAGGTTGTATCATCTGCATATCGCATGTTGTTAATGAGTCTTCCTCCAATCCTGATGCCACGTTTTTCTTCACATAACCCAGCTTCTCGGATTATTTGCTCAGCATGCAGTTTGAATAAGTACGGTGAAAGAATACAACCCTGTTGCACACCTTTCTGAATTTTAAACCATTCAGTGGTCCCATGTTCTGTTTGAACAACTGCCTCTTGGTCTAGGTACAGATTTCTCATGAGCACAATTAAGTGTTCTGGAATACTCATACTTTGCAATGTTGTTCATAGCTTGTGATGATCCACACAATTGAAAGCCTTTGCATAGTCAATAAAGCACGGGCTAACATCTTTCTGATATTCTTTGCTTTCAGCCAAGATCCATTGGACATCAGCAATGATATCCCATGTTCTATGGCCTCTTCTGAATCTGGCTTGAACCTCTGGAAGGTCTCTGTCAATGTATGCTTACAGCCATTTCTGTATAACTTTTAGTTAAACTTTACTCACATGGGATATCAAAGATATTGTCTGATGATTTCCACATTCTGTTGAGTCACTTCTCTTTGGAATGGGCACAAATATGGATCTCATCCAATCGATTGGCCAGATAGTTGTCTTCCAAATTTCTTGGCATATAGACTCATATTGTCTTTTGTGTCTGACTTCTTTCATTTAAGCATAATGCTTTTAAGATTCAACCATATTGTATGTATCAATAACTTGCTTATTATTGAATAAATTTCATGATCTACATATAAAACAATTTGTTTATCCATCTACCAGTTTATAAAAACTTGGGTTGTTTCTAGATGGGGCTTGTCTTTGTCTGTAGTGCTATTGTAACAGAACTACCACAAGAACAGAAATTTATTTTTTCAGAGTTTTAGAGGCTCAAAGTCTAAATCAGGGCGTTGTTCCTTTTCTTATAGGCAGTCCAGGGAAGTCCTTGGTTCTTTGGCTTCCAGACTATCTCCTGGTATGCCTTCCCCAAGTGTGGGTGTTCTGTGTCTATTCCACTCTCTTTATAATTAAGAGTGGTTAGAGTTAGAACTCATATATCTACTTAGGATCTAATCAATACAACAAAACCCTATTTCCAAACAGGATTGCATCCAAATATTGATCGGTTAGGATTCTGGCACATATCTGGGGTAGGGTGGGAAGATATAATTTAGTCGATAACAGGGCTATTAGTAATAAACTACTCCGAAGACGTGGTGCACACAAGTTTTATGTGGACACAAGTTCTCATTTCTTCTGAGTAAATACCTCAGGATGAGATTACTGAGTCATTTGGTGGGTGTATGTTTAACTTGATAAGAAGCTGCCAAAGTATTTTTCAAAGTTGCTGTACCAGTTAATGTTCCTACACACCCTAGTGTGGTGCTGTAGGATAAGCAATGGACTGCTAACCACAAGGTCTACAATTTAAAGGAGCTCTGGT
>NW_006408725.1:281112-281585 GCF_000296735.1 Chrysochloris asiatica
AACAACAACAGCTGCTCCTCAGAAACCCTATACAGGGTCTCTGAGTTGAACCAACTTGATGGCATTTAACACCGACAAACAGAACTCTATGAAAGTTCCAGTTGTTTTACATTCCCACCAACATCTGGAATGGTCCGTTTATCTTATTCTAGTGGATGTGTATTGGCATCGCTTTGAAGTTTTCATTTGTGTTGTTAAGTGCCTGAGGAGCTGCTGTTGGGTTTGAACTGTAGACCTTGTGGTTAACAGTGCAGTGCTTATCTTGTAGCGCCACACCAGGACTCACTTACTTAATGACTATTGTGCTTATTGTTGTAATTGTTAGTTTCAATCTTACGATAACAGGACAAAATGTTACCTGTTCCTATGCTGTCTTCACAAACGATAACAGGACAAAATGTTACCTGTTCCTATGCTGTCTTCACAAACGATAACAGGACAAAATGTTACCTGTTCCTATGCTGTCTTCACAA
>NW_006408725.1:281845-287743 GCF_000296735.1 Chrysochloris asiatica
CAAACGATAACAGGACAAAATGTTACCTGTTCCTATGCTGTCTTCACAAACGATAACAGGACAAAATGTTACCTGTTCCTATGCTGTCTTCACAACTCATTGTTGTGGTTTTTGTTAAGTGCCACAGGGTCTGTTCTGACCCATAGCCACCCTGTATAGGGCTTCCAAGGAATGACTGGTGGGTTTAAACTGGTGCCCTTGTGGTTAGCAGTCCAGTGTATATCTGATAGCGCCATACAGGACTCCCACTAAAGGTTTTTGTTAAGTGGTATCGAGTCCATTCCGACTCATCGTATAGTGTTTCTGAGTTTGAACACTGACCTTGTGGTTCAAACTGAACTTGCAGACCAGTGCTTTACCCCACAGCGCCACACGAGGACTAACTAATTAGCCATTCATAGCTCTGGTAGTATAGTGGTTATAAATCAGGCTGCTAACCTCAGGGTTAGCAGTTCGAAGCTACCAGCTGTTACGCCGGAAAAAGATGAGGCTTTCTGTTGCTGTAGAGATTTACAGCCTTGGAAACCCTGTACAGGGTCGACTCCATGGTACATAACAACAACAACAAATATCTTCTTTGGTGAAGTATCTGTTTTTATCATTTGCCCATTTTTTATTAGGTTGCTTGTCTTTTTATTATTAAATTGATAAGTACCTTTTATCCCCCCAAAAAAGTCAGCTTCTAAATGTTTTTGTTGCTAATCAGTGTGGTATTGGGGTTTGGAGCTCAGGCCTTAGTAGACCATCTGAGCATGGATTACAGAGCTATATTAGCTGTGCAGCTGTAAACCAGTTACTTGAACTCTCAGCCTCAGCTTCCCCACCAGCAAAATGGGGGTCATTACAGAACCCACCTCACAGAAATATTCAGAGGATTAAATGAGATAATCTCAGTACAGTACCAACACAACAAGCCTTCAGGAAATTAGCTGCTTTGTTATTTATGAGAAAAATACATGACAAAAAGCTACTATTCATATGATAAGCACTGGGTTGTAAAACATGAGGTCTGTGGTTTGAGCCTGCCAGAAAGATGAGGCTTTCTGCTCCAACAAAGATTTTAAAACCTTGGAAAGCCTATAAGGGTCACTATGAGTCAGCACGGACTAGAAGGCACTTAACAGCAACAACCACAACTAATTCAAAAACAGTTTCTAAAGAGACGCATCTGAACAGTGGTGGTAGGTATGCGTACAATCATTCAGTACACGGATGCTAGGAGGGGACTTGAGCAGCCCCCAAGTCACTCACCCCATGCACCTCTCAGCTCTTGTGGGACCCCTGCCCTAGAGTGTCCTTAGGCATTCCCTGAGGGGACATCTGACCATGGATTCACCCCAGGTCCTAGAGGGAGCCCAGGGGAAAGGATTAGTACAAGGAGAGGTCTGGCCACCTATAAATCTCTGTAGACAAAATGCCAGTGATTTTGCTTCATGGTGATGGTAGTGTGCCGTGGAGTTGGTTTTGACTCATAGCGAACCTGCATAGGGTTCCCGCGGCTGTGAATCTTTACGGGAGTAGAAAGCCTCATCTTTCTCCCATGGAACAGCTGGTAGTTTCAAGCTGCTGACCATGGGGTTAGTAGCTCGACTCATAACCACTACGCTGCCAGAGTTCCTTGGTTTTGCTTTATAAAACCCAGTAAAACTTTCAAGTAAATCAACTCAACTCAGCTGGGGCAGTCTTGTATTCTATTCTGTTTCTTTCCTTTTTTTTTTTTTAAAGTGGAAGCTAGTGAGAGGAGATGGGAAGGCTGATTAAAAAGAATTTATGAACTTCAGGACCTGTGTGGCCCCCTGTCAGGTGTCAAGAGTGGACAGAGCCTATCCCATCTTCTAGTCAGGCCCCTGCTACCTGTTAGCACAGTCCTTGACCTTTGCAGCATTTTCCTCTAATGGAGTTAAACCATGAGGGTAAGTCAAAAAGTGTTGCTGCTAGGGTCCCAATTCAGACATGCATGGGTTTATTCCAAGTAAAACATGTTTAAACATGTCTCTGTGATCAATGGATGACTACAGACAAGTTCTCTCAGTAATACACGTGTCTTGTATAGATGAATTGTTAGGGTGCCTTCAAAACAAAAAGTAAAACTAAAAGTTTGAATCAAAACAGTGATTTCTGAGATGATGTGCTAGGCTAGTTAAATTCAAGGCAGAAAGGACAGTTTAGAAAGTGATGGAGTCTGAAATGGGTGATCTTGATGGATTTTTTCAAAGGACACAGGACAGTCACAGGGCTTTATTATGAAGTTTTCAGGGAACCGAAAACTGCATTGTAAGAAAAAGGCCAGAAAACTTGCACCAAAAAAAATTTTTTTTTTTCCATCACTCTGATGCACCTGTTCATGTGGCTCTGTGAGATACCACACTAGACCACAAGGTCTGTTTCAACTGCAAAATTGGCAGTTCAAACCCACCAGCTGCTTCTCAGAAACTCTATACAGGGTTGCTATGAGTCAGAACCAACCTGACAACATTTAATAACAACATCAACAAATTTTTTGAGGGTAGCAGGGTCTGTCCTGTGAGAATTTTATTGGGAAAGCTTACCTCATCTACCCTGCTGCAGATCTTAATCCTTAAGAGTTCTCTTTGTTTTCCAAACTCAAAGAACATTTAAAAGAAATGCAATTTGTATCCCTCAAGGAAGCCAAAACTGCCATTTTGATGTGGTATATATTGAAGAGCACAGAATTCTTTGGGAAAGGGTTAAAGAGATGGAAACATCACCATCAGAAATGTACAGACCTAATGGTGGGTGATATGGTGAGTTTCACATTTGATATTTTGTTTGATAAAGGTTTCTGTGATTTTGTAGCAATAGTTTTTGACTTGCTTTTGTAATGATGATGGTTATTGAATATATGTCTCACCCATTAAACTGTAACTTCTGTTATGAAAGGACTCGTGTGCTTTGGACATGTCCCCTTTGATTTATCAGAGATTGTGGGCTCCTGCTTTGTGTATCTTTGAGCAACAGATGGAGAGCCAGAGGAATGGAACCTCCTTGTAGAACTAAGAATGGCTACCAAGACTAGGCCAGAGATATAGAACTTCAAAGCCTGGGGCAGACATCGTTCCATGTTGATATAGGCATGTTAAGCCCATGCCTCCCTTTGCTTCTGTTTGCTTACTGCTTGTTGTTGTTGTTAAGTGCTGTAGAGTCGGTTCCGACCAATAGCAACCCTGTATAGTGTTTCCGAGGAGCGGCTGGTGAGCTTGAACCACTGACATTGTGGTTAAAACTGACTTTGCAGTCTGGTGCAGTAACACACAGCACCACACCAGGACTCCTTACTTATTAAATGGGTCTTAATTTAATGTGCCTGAGTTCTGGTAGCGTAGTGGTTACGAATCGGGCTGTGAACCTTAAGGTCAGCGGTTCGAAACTACCAGCTGCTCCGTGGGAGAAAGATGAGGCTTTCTACTCCCGTAAAGATTTACACCCTCGAAAACCCTGTACAGGGTCGCTATGGGTCGGAACCGACTCGAAGGCACTTAACAACAACAACAACAATATATCAAGCAGTCAACAGAACGATTCAGCCACTCTTGATAATGAAATGGGTCATTTTTAAGTATTTTTTTTTTAGCTATGTCATGCTCTAGGACAGGTTGTACTTTTGAAACAATAGAAGACAGATAACCAGAGATCAGATATGAAATTATTATGAATTTCTTAGTGTTAAGTACAGATAGAAGGCTCAGATTGCTAAGTAATGAGTTAGGCAGGGGGCATATTTCATTTTTGCCCTCTAGTTACTATACATTTTTCTTGGATCAACTGTCAATACTCATGGAAGCAGCAGTCAATAAATCAAATGATGTATTGCACTAGGCAAATCTGCTGCACAAGGCCATTTTCAAGTGTTGAAGAGCAAAGATGTCAGCTTGAGGACTAAGGTGTGCCTGACCCAAGCCATGGTATTTTCAATAACCTCATATGCATGTGAAAGCTGGAAAGTAAATAAGGAAGACCATAGAAGAATTGATGCATTTGAGTTATGGTGCTGGAGGAGAATATTGAAAGTACCATGGGCTGCCAAAAGAACCAACAGATCTGTGTTGGAAGAAGTGCAGCCAGAGCGCCCCTTGGAGGCCAGGATGGTCAAACTTCTTCTCTCATACTTCGGACATATTGTCAGGAGGGACCAGTCACTGGAGAAGAATATCATGTTGGTAAGGTGGAGGGTCAGAGAAAAAGAGGAAGACCTCCAGTGAGATTGACTGGAAAAGTGGCAGTATCAATGGACTCAAGTGTGGCAACAATTGTGAGGTTGGTTCAGGACTGGGCAGTGTTTCGTTCTGTTGTGCATAGAGTTACTATGAGTCAGTACCGACTTGATGGCACCTAACAACAACAACAGCTACTATTCTAGGAGTTCCTGAGTAGTGCAAAGAGTTAACAGGCTTGATTACTGACTGAAAAGTTAGCAGTTTGAGTCTATCAGAGGTACGTCAGAAGAAAGGTCTGGTGATTTACTTCAGTAAAATCAGTCATTGAAAACCCTATGAAACACAGTGCTTATTCTGACATATGTGGGGTTACTATGAGCTGGAAGCAATTCGCCCACAACTACTTAAATTACTGTTCCAATGACCTTGGCCAAGTCATTGTTCCTTAACAAAAATGTTCAAGCCTGTTTTGCCAACCCTGGCTGACATCTTATTTCAATTTTCACTTCTATGTTCTGATCTATATTTACCCAGACATCACATACTCTAATGGTATTGGTTTTCTGCAACATCATCATTCATTATGTATTCATTAATTTGCATGCATTTATTGAGCACCTACTATGAGTCAGAAATGAGCAAGGGCTGGGGAATAGAATAACATACAGTCCTGTGTTCAGAGCTTATAGTAGTCAGTGGACACTTTGTAAGAAACGTGAGTATTTAAAAGCTCTATGAGTCTAGCCACACAGATCTCCTTTCAGCTCCTTAAATGCCCCCCCTCCAGCTTCTTCTCCCTGTGGGCTTTTGTGTGCTCTCTTTATATGCTCTGCTCAGAATGCACGGAGCTACTGCTCCACTCACCCCTCCCACCACCACACACACACACACAAACCCAACAACAAACAAACAAAATTTAATTGGATCACTTCTACTTGCAGATCTCAATTTAAATGTCACATTTTTTACTTAGGCCCCTGCCATTTGTTCTTGCAGTCCTTTACCTCTGTAGCATTTTTCACCCTAATAAACAACAGACTGGGGTCAAAATAAATGTTTGTTGTATATATTCAAAAAGTTCATGGAAAAATATAATTCAAAGATAATGAAATTTCTCCACAAACTTTTTGAATCCCCCTCTTCTGTGTCCCCCACTACTCTACAACCTCACTATGAAAGGACTTGTAACATTTGTCCATTGCTAAGCCCTAGGACTCCTGGTGTGGCACTGTAGGATTAACACTGGACTGTGAACCACAAGGTCAGCAGTTCAAACTCACCATCTGCCCCTCAGAAACCCTAAACAGGGTCGCTCTGAGTTGGAACCAACTCAACAGCACTAAACAACAACAACAACAACAAAAAGCAGCTGTCACAGAGCATGGAGATTACAGGAAGAATGAATGAATCAATCAGTGAATCAATCAACATGCCCAAGATGTGGTAAAACAAAACAAAGAAGCAACCAATTCTTCCTGAATGGGGAGCTCCAGAGAGGGTTTGCTAAAAGTGACCAGGACTAAATTGGACTTGAAGGAAACTTTTTGTTGTTAGGTGCTAATGAGTTGATTCTGACTTAATAGCAACTCCATGTGACAGAGTAGAACCTCTCCATATGAGTTTTTTTGTTTTTTAATGTTTTATTGTGAATTATGTGATAGTTTACATGGGAGAACATTAGTTTTACATTCATCCTATCGTATATTGTTTCATTGCCATGGTT